>NC_059196.1:44976267-45001087 GCF_020615455.1 Coregonus clupeaformis
ACAAGTTTTTAAACTTATGTGGCCCCAGTCCCTCTAATACAACCACTATATATCTACAGTGAGGGAAAAAAGTATTTGATCCCTGCTGATTTTGTGGACGTTTGCCCACTGACAAAGACATGATTAGTCTATAATTTTAATGGTAGGTTTATTTGAACAGTGAGAGACAGAATAACAACAAAAAAAATCCAGAAAAATGCATGTCAAAGATGTTATAAATTGATTTGCATTTAATGAGAAATAAGTATTTGACCCCTCTGCAAAACATGACTTAGTATTTGGTGGCAAAACCCTTGTTGGCAATCACAGAGGTCAGACGTTTCTTGTAGTTGGCCAACAGGTTTGCACACATCTCAGGAGGGATTTTGTCCCACTCCTCTTTGCAGATCTTCTCCAAGTCATTAAGGTTTCGAGCCTGACGTTTGGCAACTCGAACCTTCAGCTCCCTCCACAGATTTTCTGTGGGATTAGGGTCTGGAGACTGGCTAGGCCACTCCAGGACCTTAATGTGCTTCTTCTTGAGCCACTCCTTTGTTTCCTTGGCCGTGTGTTTTGGGTCATTGTCATGCTGGAATACCCATCCACTACCCATTTTCAATGCCCTGGCTGAGGGAAGGAGGTTCTCACCCAAGATTTGACGGTACATGGCCCCGTCCATCGTCCCTTTGATGCGGTGAAGTTGTCCTGTCCCCTTAGCAGATAAACACCCCCAAAGCATAATGTTTCCAACTCCATGTTTGACGGTGTGATGGTGTTCTTGGGGCCATAGGCAGCATTCCCTCCTCCTCCAAACACGGCGATTGAGTTGATGGCAAAGAGCTCGGATTTTGGTCTCATCTGATCACAACACTTTCACCCCAGTTCTCCTCTGAATCATTCAGATGTTCATTGGCAAACTTCAGACGGGCCTGTATATGTGCTTTCTTGAGCAGGGGGACCTTGCGGGCGCTGCAGGATTTCAGTCCTTCACGGCGTAGTGTGTTACCAATTGTTTTCTTGGTGACTATGGTCCCAGCTGCCTTGAGATCATTGACAAGATCCTCCCGTGTAGTTCTGGGCTGATTCCTCACCGTTCTCATGATCATTGCATCTCCATGAGGTGAGATCTTGCATGGAGCCCCAGGCCGAGGAAGATTGACAGTTATTTTGTGTTTCTTCCATTTGCGAATAATCGCACCAAGTATTGTCACCTTCTCACCAAGCTGCTTGGCGATGGTCTTGTAGCCCATTCCAGCCTTGGGTAGGTCTACAATCTTGTCCCTGACATCCTTGGAGAGCTCTTTGGTCTTGGCCATGGTGGAGAGTTTGGAATCTGATTGAGTGATTGCTTCTGTGGACAGGTGTCTTTTATCCAGGTAACAAACTGAGATTAGGAGGACTCCCTTTAAGAGTGTGCTCCTAATCTCAGCTCGTTACCTGTATAAAAGACACCTGGGAGCCAGAAATCATTCTGATTGAGAGGGGGTCAAATACTTATTTCCCTCATTAAAATGCAAATCAATTTATAACATTTTTGACATGCGTTTTTCTGGATTTTCTGGTTTTTCTTTGTTATTCTGTCTCTCACTGTTCAAATAAACCTACCATTAAAATTATAGACTGATCATGTCTTTGTCAGTGGGCAAACGTACAAAATCAGCAGGGGATCAAATACTTTTTTCCCTCACTGTATAGTTTACCCCCAGTCCCTGTAATACAACCACAATCCACTATGTATCTCTAGTTTACCCCCAGTCCATCTAGTACAACCACTATATCTATCTAGTTTACCCCCAGTTCCTTTAGTACAACATTTAACAATTAAGTAATTTAGCAGACGCTCTTATCCAGAGCGACTTACAAATACAACCACTATACATCTCTAGTTTACCCCCAGTCCCTCTAGTACAACCACTATATGTCTCTAGTTTACCCCCAGTCCTGTCTTGTCTTGTCCTGTCTTGTCTTGTCCTGTGGTAGAGTACACTGAAGCAGAGTCTGGCAAGAGGAGGCTCCATTGAACCATTCTTTTAGCTGTAAACTGAAGCCCCAGACACTATGTTCCAATAGTGCACTGCTTTCGACCAGGGCCTACAGGGCTGTTCCTGGCTCTTAATAAGCATTATTGCACAGGTATAGAGAGTTAACATAATAAGGTGCTATTATTAAACTTGCTTGAGGAAGTATCTTTGTCCAGAGGGGGTCTTGGCCATCTCCCAGCCCGGGGCAGGCATGTCCTCCGGGATCTCATAAGACGACTGTCGGAGGTGTGATGGGGGGCACCAGCAGGGACCATGCCTAACAGGGGAGATACTGCCCCTAGCTGCAGGGAGGCCGGGGACGAGTGGGCGCGCACGTGGTGGGGGGCGATGGCACCAGCCGTACCTGCGTCTGTGCTGGCCTGGGAGGAAGAGAGAGGAGGGTGGAGGAGAGAGGAGAAGATGGAGGAGGAGAGAGGAGGAGAGGGAAGATGAGGAGGAGAGGGGAGAAGAGGAGGAGAGGGGAGAAATGAAGAGGAGGAGGAGGAGGGAGGAGAGGAGGAGGAGCAGTAGGAGAGGAGGAGGAGTAGGAGAGGAGGAGGATGAGGGACGAGAGGAGGAGTAGGAGAGGGGGAGTAGGAGAGGGGGAGTAGGAGAGGAGGAGTAGGAGATGGGAGTAGGAGAGGGGGAGTAGGAGAGGAGAGTCAGGGAAGTGATTCACTCTAACAATGGCACATGACCAGTAATGTACACCAGATTACTGATGGAAAGTTTGTATACAAAACACCTCATTAAATGTTGTTCAATCATGTTCCTCACTATTCACTTCAAAGTAATTAAATCAATTCATTATAGTCACGTTCTATAACGAGTTGAGTAGCTCAGCTGGTAGAGCACTGCGCTTGTAACGCCAAGGTAGTGGGTTCGATCCCCGGGACCACCCATACACAAAAAAATGTATGCACGCATGACTGTAAGTCGCTTTGGATAAAAGCGTCTGCTAAATGGCATATTATTATTATTATTATTTAAAAAAGAAATAAAGTGGTTGTTGTTCCATGCAATAAGAACAAACTTTCTGTTCATAAACTTGAATAAACCAAACATTGTGATAATAAATTGGCCTAGTATCACTGCTCGGCTTCTAAAGACGGGAGAGAGGAGAAGAGGGCTGCTGCAGCAGCCTGCTAAAGTGGAACAGGGAATCAGGGACAACAACTCTGGAAGTCCCGAAAGCGCATACTCCGACACGTCTATGCCACCGTGAAACCGCGCATGCGCACTGTTGGCTCAACTCACTCATTAAAGATCATAAACTGAAAAGGAAAACATTGTAAATAGGCTCGAGTGATCCCACCACATGATTTCGTAAGCTTTTTACTAACATTAAAGGGCATGCATTGTTTAACTTAAACCGGCAGGTTTTACTCCTGCACAAACGGACCTGTTGCAAGCATAGGGCCTAGGCTGCAGTCCATTTTTTCGATCACAGACATTTTCTTTTCATTTACAAACATCAAACGTAACAACTTTTTTATCAATCTTAAAACGAATATTATGTTAATCTTGGTGTATTAATTAAATAATAATTTTCGGCAATGCAATACACTACATTATATGAAGCCTACATAAGATATATCTGCAACTTGAAACTATTGGAATAACTTACAAAATTAACTATAGTAATAGCACGTAGTACTAGTCATATGCGTAACATTAAAAAGTTATTCAACAACTCCTCAAAAATTAACCTTCTCAAGCTGATTCATCTTGATTTAGGTAACAGCAGATAACTTCTAATTTAATATAATTAACGTTTTTGGGACACTCCTGACTAGGAACATGCGTGGGTAAAAGTAAAACAACTGAACGGATTTCTCTCTTTATAGTTGCTGAAGTGTCTGGGGGCTTTGTAGCTGGGTTGTGCGTGAGGGTGGTCTCTCTCGTCTTACTTGTCTGGAGTGGGATTTTGGCTCTGGCGGTTTGAAGAAGGAATCGGGAAGCTTCCTCATCCTCATAGGGACGGAGGGGGGGACGATGGTATTTTTCGGGTTCATAACAGCGTTGAAAAGGGCCTCCAGGTCAGTCTCGGAGTCGCCACGGACGTGGATGATCTGGTGGCCGGCTGGGGGGTTGTGTTGGCTCGGATCCATGTTTATTCCAAAAACAATCCAAAAAGTATTTGCCAGAGAAAAAAATATGTATAAAAAGATTAAACTCAAAGAGCCCAAAATCAATCCAGAGTTTTTCGGAGAGCGAAACTCGAAACCTCGATCATCGAAAGTTAGTCAAAGTGAGTCCAAAAGTAAATTTGGTAAAGTTATCCCAACAGCTATCTATCGTAATCTCCAGAAACTGTACACTTCTTTTTGATGTTTCGGAAGGACACACTGTGCAATACAACAACGCGCATATCTACCGAACTGTATCTGTAACTTTTCCACACAAAAAACACAAAGAAAAAGTTGAAAACGTTTACCTGGCTAAACTCAAATTACTGCACAGATTTACCATCGAAAGTTTTCCGATTTTTCCATCGAAAAACGAGTGACAGCGCACATTGCAAATCACTGCCTTCTCACTGTTGTAAAGTTGAGTCTGACTTGGTTCTAAACTTCGGGCAGGACATCAAACTCTGACTCATGTGATCTGAGCCCAGAACAGGCGGGGCTTTAAAGAGACGGAGAGAACTTTCTCCACAGGCAAATTAAATTAAAACCCTGCTACCGTTCTTTGTGTTTTTTAGACAAATCTGGAGTGTTTTGGTGTGATAAAGTTGTTATTTTAATTATACTGAACAAAATATAAATGCAACATGCAACAATTTCAAAGATTTTACTGAGATACAGTTCATATAAGGAAATCAGTAAATTGAAATAAATTCATTAGGACCTAATCTATAGATTTCCACATGACTGGGAATACAGATAATAATAATATAATAATATGCCATTTGGCAGACGTTTTTATCCAAAGCGACTTACAGTCATGCGTGCATACATTATTTATTTTTTGTGTATGGGTGGTCCCGGGGATCAAACCCACTACCTTGGCGTTACAAGCGCCGTGCTCTACCAGCTGAGCTATGGCGCTAGTCACAAATACCTTTTTAAAAAGGTAGGGGCGTGGGTCAGAAAACCAGTCAGTCTCTGGTGTGAACACCATTTTCCTCATGCAGAGCGTAACATCTCCTTGCATAGAGTTGATCAGGCTGTTGATTGTGGCCTGTGGAATATTGTCCCACTCTCTTCAATGGCTGTGCAAAGTTGCTGGATACTGGCGGGAACTGGAATCACGCTGTCCTACGCGTCGATCCAGAGCATCCCAAACATGCTCAATGGGTGACATGTCTGGTGAGTATGCAGAACTGGGACATTTTCAGCTTCAAGGAATTGTGTACAGATCCTTGTGACATGGGGCCGTGCATTATCATGCTGAAACATGAGGTGATGGTGGCGGATGAATGGCACGACAATGGGCCTCAGGATCTTGTCACGGTATCTCTGTGCATTCAAATTGCCATCGATAAAATACAATTGTGTTTGTTGTCCGTAGCTTATGCCAGCCCATACCATAACCCCACTGCCACCATGGGGCGCTCTGTTCACAACGATGACTTCAGCAAACCACTCGCCCACACGACGCCATACACGTGGTCTGCGGTTGTGAGGCCGTTTGGGAATACTGCCAAATTCTCTAAAACGATGTTGGAGGTGGCTTATGGTAGATAAATTAACATTCCTGCAGTCAGCATGCCAATTGCACGCTCCCTCAAAACTTGAGACATCTGTGGCATTGTGTTGTGTGACAAACACACATTTTACAGTGGTCTTATTGTCCCCAGCACAAGGTGCACCTGTGTAATGATCATGCTGTTTAATCAGCCTTCTTGATATGCCACCTGTCAGGTGGATGGATTCTCTTAGCAAGGCGAAAGGCTCACTAACAGGGATGTAAACAAATTTGTGCAAATAATTTGAGAGAAATAAGCTTTCTGAGCGTATGGAACATTTCTGTGATCTTTTATTTCAGCTCATGAAACATAGGACCAACACTTTACATGTTGCGTTTATATTTTTGCTCAGTGTATTATAGCAAGTTATTTGTCATTTAGAAACACTTATATCATGCTAGTAAGTTATTTATAAACTATAGTTGTCATGTTCTAACTTTGCTTTGTTGTCAAAACATCTCTAACATTAGATTAAACTCAACAGTCTTTACTCTGCCTGCTGTTCCCCCTATGGTCATCCCCCCACACCTCAACAGTCTTTACTCTGCCTGCTGTTCCCCTATCGCCGTCCCCCCACCTCCTCAACAGTCTTTACTCTGCCTGCTGTTCCCCTATCGTCCCCCCACCTACTCAACAGTCTTTACTCTGCCTGCTCATCCCCCCACCTCCTCAACAGTCTTTACTCTGCCTGCTGTTCCCCTATCGTCATCACCCCCTCAACAGTCTTTACTCTGCCTGCTGTTCCCCCTATGGTATCCCCACCTCCTCAACAGTCTTTTACTCTGCCTGCTGTTCCCCTATGGTCATCCCCCCCACCCTCAACAGTTTTTACTCTGCCTGCTGTTCCCCCTAAGTGGTCACCCCCCCACCTCCTCAACAGTCTTTACTCTGCCTGCTGTTCCCCATCGTCCCCCCACCTCTTCAACAGTCTTTACTCTCTGCCTGCTGTTCCCCTATCGCTCCATGTCCTCACCAGTCTTTACTCTGCCTGCTGTTCCCCTATCGTCCCCCATGTCCTCAACAGTCTTTACTCTGCCTGCTGTTCCCCATGGTCATCCCCACACCCTCAACAGTCTTTACTCTGCCTGCTGTTCCCCCTACGTCCCCACCTCCTCAACAGTCTTTACTCTGCCTGCTGTTCCCTATCGTCCCCCCACCTCCTCCAACAGTCTTTACTCTGCCTGCTGTTCCCCTATCGTCATCACCCCCTCAACAGTCTTTACCTGCTGCTGTTCCCCTATGGTCATCCCCACCCTCAGCCACAGTTTTTACTCTGCTGCTGTTCCCCTATGGTCACCCCCCACCTCTCAACAGTCTTTACTCTGCCTGCTGTTCCTATGGTCATCCCTCCACCCCTCAACAGTTTTATACCTGCCTGCTGTTCCTATGGTCACCCCCATGTCTCAACAGTCTTTACTCTGCCTGAACTGTTCTCTATCGTCCACCTCCTCAACAGTCTTTACTCTGCCTGCTGTTCTCTATCAGCTGTCCTCAAGTCTTTACTCTGCCTGCTGTTCCCCTATCACCCCCCATGTCCTCAACAGTCTTTACTCTTGTCTGCTGTTCCTATCACCCTATGTCCTCAACAGTCTTTACTCTGCCTGCTGTTCCCTATCACCCCCATGCTCACAGTCTTTACTCTGCCTGATGTTCCCCTATGGTCATCCCCCTATGTCTCAACAGTCTTTACTCTGCCTGCTCTTTATGGTCATCCCCCCACCTCCTCAACAGTCTTTACTCTGCCTGCTGTTCCCCTATGGTCATCCCCCCACCCCTCAACAGTCTTTACTCTGCCTGCTGTTCCCCCTATCATCATCACCCTCAACAGTCTTTAATCGCCTGCTGTTCCTATCGCTCCCCACCTCCTCAACAGTCTTTCTACTCTGCCTGCTGTTCCCTATCGTCATCCCCCACCCTCAACAGTCTTTACTCGCCTGCTGTTCCCACTATCACCCCCCATGTCCTCCAACAGTCTTTACTTTCTTTCTCCACCCCAATGGTCATATATTCATCATACGGTTCTGATATATAGTGCTCTATTTCTATTGTGGGTTTTTATTACCATTGTCATTATTTTATTTCACTAGTCCTAATCAAGCACCTGGAACTCCTGTGCATGTGACTATTAAAACTCTGAATCTGAATCTGACAATGTAGGATGGACTATTCTCTTTATACACCATTTCCCAAGAAGAAACAAGAACAATGGGACAATTGATAACGAGCAGCTAATAACATTCGCAAATAAATTTAATCTGTCACATCAAATAATCACAAACCGCACTTGAAGTTGTCTAGTGACGGTCCTAAAATAACAAAACATCTCTCTCTCTCTTCTCTCTCTCTCTCTCTCTCTCTCTCTCTCTCTCTCTCTCTATATATATAGTGATGCTAGAAAAAGTAGTCCCATGCAGTTCCCATAATTGTTGCAAACGTCCTCCATGCTTCATTGAGAAATCATTTTGTCAAGACCCAGTCTCTTTGGACATAGACCCTGTTTCCTAAACCCCCATTAATGCTCTGCAGGCACTGTAAAGAACTGTTGAATGGGAGAGAATAGTCACTATCGTTGTCTGTCTCTGCTATTTATTAATTTATTCACACAGACAGATAATATCTAAAAGTTGGCGGTGCTTTATCTAACTAACTTAAACAGTGTTAGTGTAACTCTGTAAGTTCCAGAACATTTGATTTATCTTTTTTTAAGAGGTAGGAAACATGCAATATACCACCTTTATAACATGTTTAAACACTAGCTATTATTTTGTTTGTTTATTACAAAAATATTTTGTTAGTTTATTACTACTATTTTGTTCCATGAATCTTCAGAAGTTGTGACGGATTTTCGAGAGCAGCTGTATTAAATAGAGGTAGAGATGTATAGCAGATATATACTGCCCTGACTCTTCATATATATACGCCCTGACTCTTCATATATATACTGCCCTGACTCTTCTATATAACTGCCCTGACTCTTCATATATATATGCCCTGACTCTTCTATATATACTGCCCTGACTCTTCATAGACTGCCCTGACTCTTCATATATATACTGCCTGACTCTTCTATATAGACTGCCCTGACTCTTCATATACTGCCCTGATCTTCATAACGCCTGACTCTTCTTATATACTGCTGACTCTTCATATATAGACTAGCCCTGACCTCTTCAAATATAGCCTGACTCTTCATATATATACGCCTGATTCTTCTATATATATGCCCGACTCTTCAATATAGATGCCCTGACAATATATATGCCTGACTCTTCATATATACTGCCTGATTTCATATATACGCTGACTCTTCTATATATACTGTACTCTTCATATATAGACGCCTGACTCTTCAATATATACCGCCCTGACTCTTCATATATATACTGCCCTGACTCTTCATATATATACTGCCCTGACTCTTCATATATAGACTGCCCTGACTCTTCATATATAGACTGCCTATTCTTCATATAGACTGCCCTGACTCTTCATATATACTGCCCTGACTCTTCAATATACTGCCCTGACTCTTCATATAGACTGCCCTGACTCTTCATATAGACTGCCCTGACTCTTCATATATAGACTGCCTGGACTCTTCATATATATACTGCCCTGACTCTTCATATATATACTGCCCTGACTCTTCATATATATACTGCCCTGACTCTTCATATATAGACTGCCCTGACTCTTCATATATATACTGCCCTGACTCTTCATATATAGACTGCCCTGACTCTTCATATATATACTGCCCTGACTCTTCATATATATACTGCCCTGACTCTTCATATATATACTGCCCTGACTCTTCATATATATACTGCCCTGACTCTTCATATATATACTGCCCTGACTCTTCATATATAGACTGCCCTGACTCTTCATATATATACTGCCCTGACTCTTCATATATACTGCCCTGACTCTTCATATATAGACTGCCCTGACTCTTCATATATAGACTGCCCTGACTCTTCATATATAGACTGCCCTGACTCTTCATATATATACTGCCCTGACTCTTCATATATATACTGCCCTGACTCTTCATATATAGACTGCCCTGACTCTTCATATATAGACTGCCCTGACTCTTCATATATAGACTGTCCCTGACTCTTCATATATAGACTGCCCTGACTCTTCTATATACTGCCTGACTCTTCATATATATACTGCCCTGACTCTTCATATATATACTGCCCTGACTCTTCATATATATACTGCCCTGACTCTTCATATATATACTGCCCTGACTCTTCATATATAACTGCCCTGACTCTTCATATAAACTGCCCTGACTCTTCATATATATACTGCCCTGACTCTTCATATATATACTGCCCTGACTCTTCATAAGACTGCCCTGACTCTTCATATATAGACTGCCCTGACTCTTCATATATACTGCCCTGACTCTTCAATATATACTGCCCTGACTCTTCATATATATACTGCCCTGACTCTTCATATATAGACTGCCCTGACTCTTCATATATATACTGCCCTGACTCTTCATATATATACTGCCCTGACTCTTCATATATATACTGCCCTGACTCTTCATATATATACTGCCCCTGACTCTTCATATATAGACTGCCCTGACTCTTCATATATATACTGCCCTGACTCTTCATATATACTGCCCTGACTCTTCATATATATACTGCCCTGACTCTTCATATATAGACTGCCCTGACTCTTCATATATATACTGCCCTGACTCTTCATATATATACTGTCCCTGACTCTTCATATATAGACTGCCCTGACTCTTCATATATATACTGCCCTGACTCTTCATATATATACTGCCCTGACTCTTCTATATATACTGCCCTGACTCTTCATATATAGACTGCCCTGACTCTTCATATATAGACTGCCCTGACTCTTCATATATATACTGCCCTGACTCTTCATATATATACTGCCCTGATCTCTTCATATATAGACTGCCCTGACTCTTCATATATAGACTGCCCTGACTCTTCATATATATACTGCCCTGACTCTTCATATATAGACTGCCCTGACTCTTCATATATATACTGCCCTGACTCTTCATATATATACTGCCCTGACTCTTCATATATAGACTGCCCTGACTCTTCATATATATACTGCCCTGACTCTTCATATATAGACTGCCCTGACTCTTCATATATAGACTGCCCTGACTCTTCATATATATACTGCCCTGACTCTTCATATATATACTGCCCTGACTCTTCATATATAGACTGCCCTGACTCTTCATATAACTGCTCTATATACTGCCCTGACTCTTCATATATAGACTGCCCTGACTCTTCATATATAGACTGCCCTGACTCTTCAATATAGACTGCCCTGACTCTTCATATATATACTGCCCTGACTCTTCATATATAGACTGCCCTGACTCTTCATATATAGACTGCCCTGACTCTTCATATATAGACTGCCCTGACTCTTCATATAGACTGCCCTGACTCTTCATATATATACTGCCCTGACTCTTCATATATAGACTGCCCTGACTCTTCATATATATACTGCCCTGACTCTTCATATATAGACTGCCCTGACTCTTCATATATAGACTGCCCCTGACTCTTCATATATAGACTGCCCTGACTCTTCATATAGACTGCCCTGACTCTTCATATAGACTGCCCTGACTCTTCAATATAGACTGCCCTGACTCTTCATATATATACTGCCCTGACTCTTCATATATAGACTGCCCTGACTCTTCATATATATACTGCCCTGACTCTTCATATATAGACTGCCCTGACTCTTCTATATAGACTGCCCTGACTCTTCATATATAGACTGCCCTGACTCTTCATATATAGACTGCCCTGACTCTTCATATATAGACTGCCCTGACTCTTCATATATACTGCCCTGACTCTTCATATATAGACTGCCCTGACTCTTCATATATAGACTGCCCTGACTCTTCATATAGACTGCCCTGACTCTTCATATATAGACTGCCCTGACTCTTCATATATAGACTGCCCTGACTCTTCAATAGACTGCCCTGACTCTTCATATATATACTGCCCTGACTCTTCTATATAGACTGCCCTGACTCTTCATATATAGACTGCCCTGACTCTTCATATATAGACTGCCCTGACTCTTCATATATAGACTGCCCTGACTCTTCATATATAGACTGCCCTGACTCTTCATATATAGACTGCCCTGACTCTTCATATATAGACTGCCCTGACTCTTCATATATAGACTGCCCTGACTCTTCATATATATGACTGCCCTGACTCTTCATAGACTGCCTGACTCTTCATATATAGACTGCCCTGACTCTTCATATATAGACTGCCCTGACTCTTCATATATAGACTGCCCTGACTCTTCATATATAGACTGCCCTGACTCTTCATATAGACTGCCCTGACTCTTCATATATAGACTGCCCTGACTCTTCATATAGACTGCCCTGACTCTTCATATATAGACTGCCCTGACTCTTCATATATAGACTGCCCTGACTCTTCATATATAGACTGCCCTGACTCTTCATATATAGACTGCCGCTGACTCTTCATATATAGACTGCCCTGACTCTTCATATATAGACTGCCCTGACTCTTCAATATAGACTGCCCTGACTCTTCATATATAGACTGCCCTGACTCTTCATATATAGACTGCCCTGACTCTTCATATATAGACTGCCCTGACTCTTCATATATAGACTGCCCTGACTCTTCATATATAGACTGCCCTGACTCTTCATATATAGACTGCCCTGACTCTTCATATATAGACTGCCCTGACTCTTCATATATAGACTGCCCTGACTCTTCATATATAGACTGCCCTGACTCTTCATATATAGACTGCCCTGACTCTTCATATATAGACTGCCCTGACTCTTCATATAGACTGCCCTGACTCTTCATATATAGACTGCCCTGACTCTTCATATAGACTGCCCTGACTCTTCATATATAGACTGCCCTGACTCTTCATATATAGACTGCCCTGACTCTTCATATATAGACTGCCCTGACTCTTCATATATAGACTGCCCTGACTCTTCATATAGACTGCCCTGACTCTTCATATATAGACTGCCCTGACTCTTCATATATAGACTGCCCTGACTCTTCATATATAGACTGCCCTGACTCTTCATATATAGACTGCCCTGACTCTTCAATATAGACTGCCCTGACTCTTCATATATAGACTGCCCTGACTCTTCATATAGACTGCCCTGACTCTTCATATATAGACTGCCCTGACTCTTCATATATAGACTGCTCATGACTCTTCAATATAGACTGCCCTGACTCTTCAATATAGACTGCCCTGACTCCTTCATATATAGACTGCCCTGACTCTTCATATATAGACTGCCCTGACTCTTCATATATAGACTGCCCTGACTCTTCATATATAGACTGCCCTGACTCTTCATATATAGACTGCCCTGACTCTTCATATATAGACTGTCGCTGACTCTTCATATATAGACTGCCCTGACTCTTCATATATAGACTGCCCTGACTCTTCTATATAGACTGCCCTGACTCTTCATATATAGACTGCCCTGACTCTTCATATAGACTGCCCTGACTCTTCATATATAGACTGCCCTGACTCTTCATATAGATCTGCCCTGACTCTTCATATATAGACTGCCCTGACTCTTCATATATAGACTGCCCTGACTCTTCATATATAGACTGCCCTGACTCTTCATATATAGACTGCCCTGACTCTTCATATATAGACTGCCCTGACTCTTCATATATAGACTGCCCTGACTCTTCTATATAGACTGCCCTGACTCTTCATATAGACTGCCCTGACTCTTCATATATAGACTGCCCTGACTCTTCATATATAGACTGCCCTGACTCTTCATATATAGACTGCCCTGACTCTTCATATATAGACTGTGATGACTCTTCATATATAGACTGCCCTGACTCTTCAATATAGACTGTTGATGACTCTTCATATATAGACTGCCCTGACTCTTCAATATATATTGCCCTGACTCTTCATATATAGACTGCCCTGACTCTTCATATATAGACTGCCTGGACTCTTCATATATATACTGCCCTGACTCTTCATATATAGACTGCCCTGACTCTTCATATATAGACTGTTGATGACTCTTCATATATAGACTGCCCTGACTCTTCATATATATACTGCCCTGACTCTTCATATATTGACTGCCCTGACTCTATATATATATACTGCCCTGACTCTTCATATATAGACTGCCCTGACTCTTCATAAATAGACTGCCCTGACTCTTCATATATAGACTGCCCTGACTCTTCATATATAGACTGCCCTTACTCTTCATATATAGACTGCCCTGACTTTTCATATATAGACTGTTGATGACTCTTCATATATATACTGTTGATGTCGCATAGACTGTTGATGACTCTTCATATATAGACTGTTGATGACTCTTCATATATAGACTGTTGATGACTCTTCATATATAGACTGTTGATGACTCATAGACTGTTGATGACTCTTCATATATATACTGCCCTGACTCTTCATATATATACTGTTGATGACTCATAGACTGTTGATGACTCTTCATATATAGACTGTTGATGACTCATAGACTGTTGATGACTCTTCATATATACTGCCCTGACTCTTCATATATAGACTGCCCTGACTCTTCATATATAGACTGCCCTGACTCTTCATATAGACTGCCCTGACTCTTCATATATAGACTGTTGATGACTCTTCATATAGACTGCCCTGACTCTTCATATATAGACTGCCCTGACTCTTCAATATAGACTGCCCTGACTCTTCATATATAGACTGCCCTGACTCTTCATATATAGACTGCCCTGACTCTTCATATAGACTGCCCTGACTCTTCATATATAGACTGCCCTGACTCTTCATATATAGACTGCCCTGACTCTTCAATATAGACTGCCCTGACTCTTCATATATAGACTGCCCTGACTCTTCATATAGACTGCCCTGAATCTTCATATATATACTGCCCTGACTCTTCATATATAGACTGCCCTGACTCTTCATATATAGACTGCCCTGACTCTTCATATAGACTGCCCTGACTCTTCATATATAGACTGCCCTGACTCTTCATATATAGACTGCCCCTGACTCTTCATATATAGACTGCCCTGACTCTTCATATATAGACTGTTGATGACTCTTCATATATAGACTGCCCTGACTCTTCATATATAGACTGTTGATGACTCTTCATATATAGACTGCCCTGACTCTTCTATATATATTGCCCTGACTCTTCATATATAGACTGCCCTGACTCTTCATATATAGACTGCCTGGACTCTTCATATATATACTGCCCTGACTCTTCTATATAGACTGCCCTGACTCTTCATATAGACTGTTGATGACTCTTCTATAGACTGCCCTGACTCTTCATATATATACTGCCCTGACTCTTCATATATTGACTGCCCTGACTCTTATATATATATACTGCCCTGACTCTTCATATATAGACTGCCCTGACTCTTCATAAATAGACTGCCCTGACTCTTCATATATAGACTGCCCTGACTCTTCATATATAGACTGCCCTTACCCTTCATATAGACTGCCCTGACTTTTCATATATAGACTGTTGATGACTCTTCATATATATACTGTTGATGTCGCATAGACTGTTGATGACTCTTCATATATAGACTGTTGATGACTCTTCATATATAGACTGTTGATGACTCTTCATATATAGACTGTTGATGACTCATAGACTGTTGATGACTCTTCATATATATACTGCCCTGACTCTTCATATATACTGTTGATGACTCATAGACTGTTGATGACTCTTCATATATAGACTGTTGATGACTCATAGACTGTTGATGACTCTTCATATATATATACTGCCCTGACTCTTCATATATAGACTGTCTATGACTGCATAGACTGTTGATGATAATTCATATATAGACTGTTGATGACTCGTAGACTGTTGATGACTCTTCATATATAGACTGTTGATGACTTCCTAGACTGTTGATGACTCTTCATATATAGACTGTTGATGACTCATAGACTGTTGATGACTCTTCATATATAGACTGTTGATGACTAATAGACTGTTGATGACTCTTCATATATAGACTTTTGATGACCCTTCATATATATACTGCCCTGACTCTTCATATGTAGACTGTTGATGACTTATAGACTGTTGATGACTCTTCATATATAGACCTTTGATGACTCTTCATATATATATACTGCCATGACTCTTCATATATATACTGCCCTGACTCTTCATATATATACTGCCCTGACTCTTCATATATATACTGCCCTGACTCTTCATATATACACTGCCCTGACTCTTCTATATATACTGCCCTGACTCGTCATATATATACTGCCCTGACTCTTTAGATATAGACTGCCCTGAATCTTCATATATAGACTGCCCTGACTCTTCATATATAGACTGCCCTGACTCTATATATATATACTGCCCTGACTATTCATATATATACTGCCCTGACTCTTCATATATAGACTGCCCTGACTCTTCATATATAGACTGCCCTGACTCTTCATATATAGACTGCCCTTACTCTTCATATATAGACTGCCCTGACTCTTCATATATAGACTGCCCTGACTCTTCATATTTAGACTGTTGATGACTCTTCATATATATACTGTTGATGACTCATAGACTGTTGATGACTCTTCATATATATACTGTTGATGACTCTTCATATATAGACTGTTGAGACTCAGAGACTGTTGATGACTCTTCATATATAGACTGTTGATGACTTTTCATATATAGACTGTTGATGACTCTTCATATATAGACTGTTGATGACTCTTCATATATAGACTGTTGATGACTTCATATATAGACTGTTGATGACTCATAGACTGTTGATGACTCTTCATATATATACTGCCTTGACTCTTCTATATATATACTGTTGATGACTCATAGACTGTTGATGACTCTTCATATACAGTGGGGAAAAAAATGTATTTAGTCAGCCACCAATTGTGCAAGTTCTCCCACTTAAAAAGATGAGAGAGGCCTGTAATTTTCATCATAGGTACACGTCAACTATGACAGACAAATTGAGAAAAAAAAATCCAGAAAATCACATTGTAGGATTTTTAATGAATTTATTTGCAAATGATGGTGGAAAATAAGTATTTGGTCACCTACAAACAAGCAAGATTTCTGCTTTCACAGACCTGTAACTTCTGCTTTAAGAGGCTCCTCTGTCCTCCACTCGTTACCTGTATTAATGGCACCTGTTTGAACTTGTTATCAGTATAAAAGACACCTGTCCACAACCTCAAACAGTCACACTCCAAACTCCACTATGCAAGACCAAAGAGCTGTCAAAGAACACCAGAAACAAAATTGTAGACCTGCACCAGGCTGGGGAAGACTGAATCTGCAATAGGTAAGCAGCTTGGTTTGAAGAAATCAACTGTGGGAGCAATTATTAGGAAATGGAAGACATACAAGACCACTGATAATCTCCCTCGATCTGGGGCTCCACGCGAAGTTCTCACCCCGTTGGGTCAAAATGATCACAAGAATGGTGAGCAAAATCCCAGAACCACACGGGGGGACCTAGTGAATGACCTGCAGAGAGCTGGGACCAAAGTAACAAAGCCTACCATCAGTAACACACTACGCCGCCAGGGACTCAAATCCTGCAGTGCAGGACGTGTCCCCCTGCTTAAGCCAGTACATGTCCAGGCCCGTCTGAAATTTGCTAGAGTGCATTTGGATGATCCAGAAGAGGATTGGGAGAATGTCATATGGTCAGATGAAACCAAAATAGAACTTTTAGGTAAAAACTCAACTCGTCGTGATTGGAGGACAAAGAATGCTGAGTTGCACCATACCTACTGTGAAGCATGGGGGTGGAAACATCATGCTTTGGGGCTGTTTTTTCTGCAAAGGGACCAGGACGACAGATCCGTGTAAAGGAAAGAATGAATGGGGCCATGTATCGTGAGATTTGGAGTGAAAACCTCCTTCCATCAGCAAGGGCATTGAAGATGAAACGTGGCTGGGACTTTCAGCATGACAATGATCCCAAACACACCGCCCGGGCAACGAAGGGAGTGGCTTCGTGAAGAAGCATTTCAAGGTCCTGGAGTGGCCTAGCCAGTCTCCAGATCTTAACCCCATAGAAAATCTTTGGAGGGAGTTGAAAGTCCTTGTTGCCCAGCGACAGCCCCAAAACATCACTGCTCTAGAGGAGATCTGCATGGAGGAATGGGCCAAAATACCAGCAACAGTGTGTGAAAACCTTGTGAAGACTTACAGAAAACGTTTGACCTGTGTCATTGCCAACAAAGGGTACATAACAAAGTCTTGAGAAACTTGTGTTATTGACCAAATACTTATTTTCCACCATAATTTGCAAATAAATTCATTAAAAATCATTCAATGTGATTTTCTGGAATTTTATTTCTCATTTTGTCTGTCATCGTTGACGTGTACCTATGATGAAAATGACAGGCCTCTCCCATCTTTTTAAGTGGGAGAACATGCACAATTGGTGGCTGACTAAATACTTTTTTCCCCACTGTATAGACTGTTGATGACTCATAGACTGTTGATGACTCTTCATATATATACTGCCCTGACTCTTCATATATAGAATGTTGATGACTCATAGACTGTTGATGACCCTTCATATATAGACTGTTGATGACTCATAGACTGTTGACGACTCTTCATATATATACTGCCCTGACTCTTCATATATAGACTGTTGATGACTCATAGACTGTTGATGATTCTTCATATATAGACTGTTGATGACTCATAGACTGTTGATGACTCTTCATATATAGACTGTAGATGACTCATAGACTGTTGATGACTCTTCATATAGACTGTTGATGACTCATAGACTGTTGATGACTCTTCATATATAGACTGTTGATGACTAATAGACTGTTGATGACTCTTCATATATAGACTTTTGATGACTCTTCATATATATACTGCCCTGACTCTTCATATGTAGACTGTTGATGACCTAAAGACTGTTGATGACTCTTCATATATAGACCTTTGATGACTCTTCATATATATACTGTCCTGACTCTTCATATATATACTGCCCTGACTCTTCATATAGACTGCCCTGACTCTTCATATATAGACTGCCCTGACTCTTCATATATACTGACCTGACTCTTCATATATATACTGCCCTGACTCGTCATATATACTGCCCTGACACTTCAATATAGACTGCCCTGAATCTTCATATATAGACTGCCCTGACTCTTCATATATATACTGCCCTGACTCTTCATATAGACTGCCCTGACCCTTCATATATATACTGCCCCTGACTCTTCATATATAGACTGCCCTGACTCTTCATATAGACTGCCCTGACTCTTCATATATAGACTGCCCTGACGCTTTATGTATATACTGTTGATGACTCTTCATATATAGACTGCCCTGACTCTTCATATATAGACTGTTGATGACTTATAGACTGTTGATGACTCTTCATATATATACTGTTGATGACTCATATACTGTTGATGACTCTTCATATATAGACTGTTGATGACTCTTCGTATATAGACTGTTGATGACTCTTCATATATAGACTGTTGATGACTCTTCATATATAGACTGTTGATGACTCTTCATATATAGACTGTTGATGACTCTTCATATATAGACTGTTGATGACTCATAGACTGTTGATGACTCTTCATAAATATACTGCCCTGACTCTTCATATATATACTGTTGATGACTCATAGACTGTAATGACTCTTCATATATAGACTGTTGATGACTCATAGACTGTTGATGACTCTTCATATATATACTGCCCTGACTCTTCATATATAGACTGTTGATGACTCATAGACTGTTGATGACTCTTCATATATAGACTGTTGATGACTCATAGACTGTTGATGACTCTTCATATATATACTGCCCTGACTCTTCATATATAGACTGTTGATGACTCATAGACTGTTGATGATTCTTCATACATAGACTGTTGATGACTCATAGACTGTTGATGACTATTCATATATAGACTGTTGATGACTCATAGACTGTTGATGACTCTTCATACATAGACTGTTGATGACTCAGACTGTTGATGACTCTTCATATATAGACTGTTGATGACTCTTCATATATACAGTGGGGAGAACAAGTTTTTGATACACTGCCAATTTTGCAGGTTTTCCTACTTACAAAGCATGTAGAGGTCTGTAATTTTTATCATAGGTACACTTCAACTGTGAGAGACGGAATCTAAAACAAAATCCAGAAAATCACATTGTATGATTTTTTTAAGTAATGAATTTGCATTTTATTGCATGACATAAGTATTTGATACATCAGAAAAGCAGAACGTTTCCTGTAGGTCTTGACCAGGTTTGCACACACTGCAGCAGGGATTTTGGCCCACTCCTCCATACAGACCTTCTCCAGATCCTACATGTTTCGGGGCTGTCGCTGGGCAATACGGACTTTCAGCTCCCTCCAAAGATTTTCTATTGGGTTCAGGTCTGGAGACTGGCTAGGCCACTCCAGGAACTTGAGATGCTTCTTACGGAGCCACTCCTTAGTTGCCCTGGCTGTGTGTTTCGAGTCGTTGTCATGCTGGAAGACCCAGCCACGACCCATCTTCAATGCTCTTACTGAGGGAAGGAGGTTGTTGGCCAAGATCTCGCGATACATGGCCCCATCCATCCTCCCCCTCAATACGGTGCAGTCGTCCTGTCCCCTTTGCGGAAAAGCATCCCCAAACAATGATGTTTCCACCTCCATACTTCACGGTTGGGATGGTGTTCTTGGGGTTGTACTCATCCTTCTTCTTCCTCCAAACACGGCGAGTGGAGTTTAGACCAAAAAGCTATATTTTTGTCTCATCAGACCACATGACCTTCTCCCATTCCTCCTCTGGATCATCCAGATGGTCATTGGCAAACTTCAGACGGGCCTGGACATGCGCTGGCTTGAGCAGGGGGACCTTGCGTGTGCTGCAGGATTTTAATCCATGACGGCGTAGTGTGTTACTAATGGTTTCTTTGAGACTGTGGTACACTTCAGGTCATTGACCAGTTCCTGCCGTGTAGTTCTGGGCTGATCCCTCACCTTCCTCATGATCATTGATGCCCCACGAGGTGAGATCTTGCATGGAGCCCCAGACCGAGGGTGATTGACCGTCATCTTGAACTTCTTCAATTTTCTAATAATTGTGCCAACAGTTGTTGCCTTCTTACCAAGCTGCTTGCCTTTTTGTCCTGTAGCCCATCCCAGCCTTGTGCAGGCCTTACACAGCTCTCTGGTCTTGGCTCATTATGGAGAGGTTGTTTGATTGAGTGTGTGGACAGGTGTCTTTTATACAGGTAACGAGTTCAAACAGGTGCAGTTAATACAGGTAATGAGTGGAGAACAGGGAGGACTTCTTAAAGAAAAACTAACAGGTCTGTGAGAGCCGGAATTCTTACTGGTTGGTAGGTGATCAAATACTTATGTCATGCAATAAAATGCAAATTAATTACTTAAAAATCATACAATGTGATTTTCTGGATTTTTGGTTTTAGATTCCGTCTCTCAGCAGTTGAAGTGTACCTATGATAAAATTACAGACCTCTAAATGCTTTGTAAGTAGGAAAACCTGCAAAATCGGCAGTGTATCAAATACTTGTTCTCCCCACTGTATACTGCCCTGACTCTTCATATATATACTGTTGATGACCCTTCATATATAGACTGTTGATGACTCTTCATATATAGACTGTTGACTCTTCATATAGACTGTTGACCCTTCATATATAGATTGTTGACCCTTCATATATAGATTGTTTACTCTTCATATATAGACTGTTGACTCTTCATATAGACTGTTGACTCTTCATATATAGACTGTTGACCCTTCATATAGATTGTTGACTCTTCATATATAGATTGTTGTACTCTTCATATATAGATTGTTGACTCTTCATATATAGACTGTTGACTCTTCTATATAGATTGTTGACTCTTCATATATAGATTGTTGACTCTTCATATATAGATTGTTGACTCTTCATATATAGATTGTTGACTCTTCATATATAGACTGTTGACCCTTCATATATAGACTGTTGACTCTTCATATATAGATTGTTGACTCTTCATATATAGATTGTTGACTCTTCATATATAGATTGTTGACTCTTCATATATAGATTGTTGACTCTTCTATATAGACTGTTGACTCTTCTATATAGATTGTTGACTCTTCATATATATATTGTTGACTCTTCATATATAGATTGTTGACTCTTCATATATAGATTGTTGACTCTTCATATATAGATTGTTGACTCTTCATATATAGATTGTTGACTCTTCATATATAGACTGTTGACTCTTCATATATAGATTGTTGACTCTTCATATATAGATTGTTGACTCTTCATATATAGATTGTTGACTCTTCATATATAGATTGTTGACTCTTCATATATAGACTGTTGACTCTTCATATATAGACTGTTGACTCTTCATATAGATTGTTGACTCTTCATATATAGATTGTTGACTCTTCATATATAGATTGTTGACTCTTCATATATAGATTGTTGACTCTTCATATATAGATTGTTGACTCTTCATATATAGACTGTTGACTCTTCATATATAGATTGTTGACTCTTCATATATAGATTGTTGACTCTTCATATATAGATTGTTGACTCTTCATATATAGATTGTTGACTCTTCATATATAGATTGTTGACTCTTCATATATAGACTGTTGACTCTTCATATAGATTGTTGACTCTTCATATATAGATTGTTGACTCTTCATATAGATTGTTGACTCTTCATATATAGATTGTTGACTCTTCATATATAGATTGTTGACTCTTCATATATAGACTGTTGACCCTTCATATATAGATTGTTGACCCTTCATATATAGATTGTTGACTCTTCTATATAGATTGTTGACTCTTCATATATAGATTGTTGACTCTTCATATACAGATTGTTGACTCTTCATATATAGATTGTTGACTCTTCATATATAGATTGTTGACTCTCTTCATATATAGATTGTTGACTCTTCTATATAGATCTGTTGACTCTTCATATATAGATTGTTGACTCTTCATATATAGATTGTTGACTCTTCATATATAGATTGTTGACTCTTCATATAATAGATTGTTGATCTCTTCATATATAGACTGTTGACTCTTCTATATAGACTAAGTTGACTCTTCATATATAGATTGTTGACTCTTCATATATAGATTGTTGACTCTTCATATATAGATTGTTGACTCTTCATATATAGATTGTTGACTCTTCATATATAGACTGTTGACTCTTCATATATAGATTGTTGACTCTTCATATATAGATTGTTGACTCTTCATATATAGATTGTTGACTCTTCATATATAGATTGTTGACTCTTCATATATAGATTGTTGACTCTTCATATATAGACTGTTGACTCTTCATATATAGATTGTTGACTCTTCTATATAGATTGTTGACTCTTCATATATAGATTGTTGACTCTTCATATATAGATTGTTGACTCTTCATATATAGATTGTTGACTCTTCATATATAGACTGTTGATCTCTTCATATATAGATTGTTGACTCTTCATATATAGATTGTTGACTCTTCATATATAGACTGTTGACTCTTCATATATAGACTGTTAATGACTCTCTAATAAATCACATTATTTGTTCAGCATATCAATGATGATCGGACACTTATCCGCTTTGACTACATCAGAATAAAACACTGCATGCCTTGCCCCGTCAGTCAAGGCATTTCCATTTTGTCGGTGGAAGCCTTGGTTTCAGATCATGCTAATGCATTCAGACCCATTAGTGTAAAGATGGGCCCCCATGTTGAAGACTTCTAGGCTGGGTCCCAAATGGCACCCTATTCAATATAACATACTTATACAAAGTAGTGCACTAAATAGGCAGTAGTTTGTCTTGTGGGACAAACATCAAGACTTCTCCTCAGTTGTCCTGCAGCCTCAGCCTGACTGGCTGGAGGGCTAGGGACCACCCACCTAGCGGTATGGGGCTCTTTGGTCAACACCATGTCTGCATCACAAATGGCACGTTATTCCCTATTCAGTGCACTATCTTTGACCAGGGCACATAGGCACAACTGTCTATATCCATCTGGACTGGTGTGACTTATCTCAACTGTCTGTCTGCTCTGTATCCATCTGGACTGGTGTGACTTATCTCAACTGTCTGTCTGCTCTGTATCCATCTGGACTGGTGTGACTTATCTCAACTGTCTGTCTGCTCTGTATCCATCTGGACTGGTGTGACTTATCTCAACTGTCTGTCTGCTCTGTATCCCATCTGGACTGGTGTGACTTGCTATTGAACACATGGAGGATGGCAGCGTATATTATTTTAGTGTATTGGAGTTGTAAGAAATTGTTCAGATGTGTTTAATTTTTAATTTAATGAATTTAAAATGTAAAATTACATAACATTATAATGGTTAAATAAACTAAATGTTTTGTTGAAGCTGTACAAATGTAAGAAAAGGTATTGTGTTGTATTGCATGATCTACTATATGGTTTCTCATGGGGTAGTTTACCATGGGAGAGTTTACCATGGGGTAGTTTACCATGGGGTAGTTTACCATGGGGTAGTTTACCATGGGAGAGTTTACCATGGAGAGTTTACCATGGGGTAGTTTACCATGGGGTAGTTTACCATGGGGAGGTTTACCATGGGGTAGTTTACCATGGGAGAGTTTACCATGGGAGAGTTTACCATGGGAGAGTTTACCATGGGGTAGTTTACCATGGGGTAGTTTACCATGGGAGAGTTTACCATGGGGTAGTTTACCATGGGAGAGTTTACCATGGGAGAGTTTACCATGGGAGAGTTTACCATGGGGTAGTTTGCCATGGGGTAGTTTACCATGGGAGAGTTTACCATGGGAGAGTTTACCATGGGGTAGTTTCTCATGGGGTAGTTTACCATGGGAGAGTTTACCATGGGGTAGTTTACCATGGGGTAGTTTACCATGGGGTAGTTTAC
>NC_059196.1:45001163-45141163 GCF_020615455.1 Coregonus clupeaformis
GAAGCATAGAAATAGTGCACATAGAACAGATCTACCGCTTCTTAGACTTGCTTTCAATGAGAATGAAATATCTATAACTCATGTTTCTATGTGAATTTGGTTAGGTTACACAAAACCTTACATATTGCAGCTTTAAATAATACTTGCTTTTTGCATTTGCTTCTCATGTCCATTTCTTGATATTAGTCATCTAAACTCATAATACTTAACTCATTGTCTCTTTCTCTTTGTTCCTGACCCGTGTGTGTGTGTGTTTGTGTGTGTGTGTGTGTGTGTAGGGTGGCCCAGCCCCCAAAGTGACGCTTATCAACTGTATGCAAAATACGTTAAGGTTAGAATTAGTGTTAAGGTTAGAATTAGTGTTAGGGTTAGAATTAGTGTTAGGGTTAGAATTAGTGTTAGGGTTAGAATTAAGTTTAGGGTTAGAATTAGTGTTAGGGTTAGAATTATGGTTAGGGTTAGGAGCTAGGATTAGGGTTAAGGTTAGAATGAAGTTTAGGGTAAGGCACTAGGGTTAGCTCCAGGGTTAAGGTTTTCGGGTTAAGGTTAGGGTTAAGGGTAGGGTTAGGGTCAGGGTTCAGGTTAGGTTTACGATTAGGGGTTAGGGAAAATAGGATTTTGAATGGGACTGAATTGTGTCCCTACAAGGTTAGTTATACAAGACTGTGTGTGTTTGTGTCTGTGTAGAGGTCCAAACCACAAGGTTAAATCTTAATATTTCAATGCAGCCCTCTGTCTCTCCCCCTGCTTGTCACCCTTTCCACCCCCCACCCACTTCCCCCCCCTTCTCTGACTGCAGTGTTGTTGCAGTGAGACTGTGTAGGCGACGCATGTGTGTGCATACTAACTCATGGAGTGCTGTGGCTGCGTTCCCTCTGCCTACTTCAACACAGACCTGCTGCCTACTCTCCTATTCTTCTAAATAAAGCAGAGTAAACATTGAGCTGTTATTAAAGGTGATGGAGACAGATGTAGGCTGTTGTTTACAAGTTCAGCTGAATAACTGGCCTACCAGGCATGACACCCTGAACAAAGTTGAGAGAGACGGAGAGAGGGAGAGGAGAGGATGGGTGGAAGACTGGTAGTTGCAAAGCATCTGTAATGAATGTGTAGTAAGATCATTCATCACTGTCTGCATATATCATATCTCTAGTCGGAGGGCATTAGTGGTTGGAACAACACATCTCTTAGATTGATGTAGCATCTGAGCTTGACACTCTGTCTAGACTCAGAGAGGTTAGAATGCAGCTCCACAGAAAGATGTCCATAGAACTCTTACTGGTGGATCACATGCAGCTCTTCACTCTTTGAGACAAGTGGCACTCTATAGATTCGTCTTAATAGATTTCCACTTTGAATGCTAATGTATACAGCAAGTAGGATATTCATTATATATTATTTTGGCAGCCCAAAAGTGACATCTCTTTTAACCCGGTCATATGTTGGTGGCTGTTGGAGGCATCGTACATTGATTATAGTTTTTTGAGCAGATACCGTTCTATATCCTCACCAGAGTAGAGATTACATTTATGCAAAATGTATTGCATCAGTCTACAAAGCAAAGTGGAGGAAAGCCGTTGCGTTTAGTGTCCAGGTCACCTCCTAAAGTCATGATGAATTGATATCTCCCAATCTGTCACCCAGCTCAGTCAGTGGTGACATTGATATTCATACATCCCAGCAGGCTGTGGGCCGGTTCCCAGTCTTATTCAAATCTGTCCTGAACACAACACCCTCAGTACCTTTAGCTGTGAGCTTGATAACCCCTCCTATTTGAAGAGAAAATTACAATAGCAATACATCTGGGGCAATACATATTTCTCTGTGATGTCACCGCATGAAACACCTCTCCTATACTCTAATAGCGCGATTACATTTAGATTATGTGTGTGGGTTAGTTTAAATTCAGATGCATATTTTTCTGCCGGTCCCTTTGTCTGTCACATATGGTCACACCTCACACACTCATCCATGGAAACACATTCATCCATGGAAACACACGCATCCAGGGAAACACACACATCCATGGAAACACACACATCCATAGAAACACACACATCCATGGAAACACACACATCCATGGAAACACACACATCCATGGAAACAAACACATCCATGGAAACACACACATCCATGGAAACAAACACATCCATGGAAACACACACATCCATGGAAACACACGCATCCATGGAAACACACACACATCCATGGAAACACACACAAACACCTGTCCTTTACAGTGTTAGGCCTTTGATCCTTTTACACATTCTTGGTCACTACTTGAAAATAGCACGGGGTTTTTGTTCATGTGTATAAGTGGTTTGACTGACCCCCTGCTTGATCCATCACCCCCCTCCCCCCCTCACTGTGAACTTTGGAAAGGCCAGCTGTTCCCCTTTACAGGATGACTGAAGAGGCGTGTCTACCAGACACACATTGATTAGAGAAGCATTAATCAAGCCCAGGGATTATTCACAGCATTGAAAAGGCTGCTTTCTATAGCAAACCAATTACACTTTTTATGGGATGGGAAGGTTAACTGGCTGGATGAGCAATCCATTTAAATCATTGACACTCGAGGTCTGGAGATCCATGCAAGGGAAGGGGAGAGGAGAAGAACAGGGTGTTCTGGATGGAGGGGTGAAGGGGCATATGGATGCAGAGGGGGAGATAGCATAGAGAGAATAAGGGAAAAGCATAAAATGACATTTCTGGCGATTAAAGTTAATTGGGGAGGTTGCCGTGAAAGGTCTATGGGAGGCAAGGATGCATTATGCTGCCCTTGTTGCTTTGATAAAGGATTGTCTTTCCTTCATGCTGCATTGGTCATGCAGTGGGAGGTGTGTGTGTGTGTGTGTGTGTGTGTGTGTGTGTGTATGTGTGTGTGTTCGATGAGGGATGAGGAGGAGGGACTGAGAAAGGTCCTCTCTTCACTTTAATGGGTCTCATTCCATTAATGATCACCGCCCTGAACTCCAACTTAATGATGCCACAGTTTTAGAGGAGCTAAATGAACCTTGTAAAGAGAAAGATCCTCTCATTACCTTGGAAAGAGAAACATCCTCTCTTTACCTTGTGAAGAGAAACATCCTCTCATTACCTTGGAAAGAGAAACATCCTCTCTTTACCTTGTAAAGAAAAACATCCTCTCATTACCACATCACTAATTCATGAAGTCATATCAAGCAACTTGATTTCAATTAGCTCATAAAGCCTTCAGTTTATAACGACAGCCTCTAATTTATGAGGCCTAATCTGTCTTCTAGTCCTCCCCTCCAATATGTGATGAGTATTTAATCTCTGATGGGATACTCTGTTAATGGGAAAGGTGACATTATATTTACACGCTAGACTTCATTTATTGTCAAGATAGTCTTGTCTGGACATATGCAGTTCTTACATTGTTCAAACAGAAAATGTTGTTCTACAGACCAACAGCAATATTTGATTTTAGCTGGAAAGGTTCCCAAGTTTGAGCTGGGGTTTGTGGAATCACTTTCATGTGCAGACTTCAGTGCCAATGCAGGACTTGATATCCTGTTTTAAAGGTGAACCGCTCAGACACGGACCGCTGTTGGTACCTCGACTCGTTCATAATTGATTACAAATTGTTTTATGAAATATGTACAATGCAGCATTCATTCATTATTTATCCCCTAAACTGTGAATGGGCTCCCGAGTGGCGCAGCGGTCTAAGGCACTGCATCTCAGTGCTTGAGGCGTCACTACAGACCCCCTGGTTCGATTCCAGGCTGTATCACAACCGGCCGTGATTTGAGTCCCATAGGGCGGCGCACAATTGGCCCAGCGTCATCCGGGTTTGGCCGTTGTAGGCCGTCATTGCAAATAAGAATTTGTTCTTAACTGACTTGCCTAGTTAAATAAAGGTGAAATAAAATATAGCTGACCACCACCTATCGACTACCACCTCTAACTAAAACAGATGATCAATTTGAGGGTATAAAATGTGGTTGAAAACAAGATTAACTAAACAGATGATCAATTTGAGGGTTCAACATTTGGTTGAAGAACAAGTCAGTTGAGGCAATAGTTACACTGACTGTGAATAAAGAGGTTCTCCTATCCCTTTTAGAACACATACAGTGCATTCGGAAAGTATTCAGACCACATGACCTTTTCCAAATTTTGTTAAGTTACAGCCTTACTCTAAAATGGATAACATTTTTTCTTTCCCTCATCCATATACACACAATACCCCATAATGACAAAGCAAAAACAGGTTTTTAGAAATGTTAGCAAATGTATTACAAATAAAACACTGAAATATAACATTTACATAAGTAATCAGACCCTTTACTCAATACTTTGTTGAAGCATCTTTGGCAGCGATTACAGCCTCAAGTCTTCTTGGGTATGACGGTACAAGCTTGGCAGACCTGTATTTGGGGAGTTTCTCCCATTATTTTCTGCAGATCCTCTCAAGCTCTACAAGGTTGGATGGGGAGTGTCGTTGCACAGCTATTTTCAGGTCTCTCCAGAGGTGTTCGATCGGGTTCAAGTCTGGGCTCTGGCTGGGCCACTCAAAGACACTCAGAGACTTGTCCCGAATCCACTCCTGCGTTGTCTTGGCTGTGTGCTTATGAACATTGTTCTGTTGGTCCAGTCTGAGGTCCTGCGCACTCTGGAGCAAGTTTTCATCAAGGATCTCTCTGTACTTTGCTCCGTTCATCTTTCCCTCAAATCTGACTAGTCTCCCAATGCTGCCACCACCATGCTTCACCATAGGGATGGTGCCAGATTTCCTCCAGACGTGATGCTTGGCATTCAGGCAAAAGAGTTCAATCTTGGTTTCATCAGAACAGAGAATATTGTTTCTCATGGTCTGAGAGTCTTTAGTTGTCTTTTGGCAAACTCCAAGTTGGCTGTCATGTGCCTTTTACTGAGGAGTGGCTTCCGTCTGGCCACTCTACCATAAAGGCCTGATTGGTGGAGTACTGCATAGATGGTTGTCCTTCTGGAAGGTTCTCCCATCTCCACAGAGGATCTCTGGAGCTCTGTCAGGGTGACCATTGGGTTCTTGGTCACCTCCCTGACCAAGGCCCTTCCCCCCTGATTGCTCAGTTTGGCTGGGCGGCCAACTCTAGGAAGAGTGTTGGTGGTTCCAAACTTCTTCCATTTAAGAATGATAGAGGCCACTTTGTTCTTGGGGACCTTCAATGCTGCAGAAATGTTTTGGTACCCTTCCCCAGATTTGTGCCTCGACACAGTCCTGTCTCGGAGCTCTTCGGACAATTCCTTCCACCTCATAGCTTGGTTTTTGCTCTGACATGCACTGTCAACTGTGCGACCTTCTATAGACAGGTGGGTGCCTTTCCAAATCATGTCCAATCAATTGAATTTACCACAGGTGGACTCCAATCAAGTTGTAGAAACATCTCAAGGATGATCAATGGAAACAGGATGCACCTGAGCTCAATTTCGAGTCTCATAGCAAAGGGTCTGAATGCTTATGTAAATAAGGTATTTTGTGAAATATTTTTTTTTACATTTGTAAAAAAATCTTACAAACCTGTTTTTGCTTTGTCATTATCGGTATTGTGTGTAGATTGATGAGGAAAAAAAAGAATGCCATTTTTTTAGAATAAGGCTATAACGTAACAAAATGTGGAAAAAGTAAATGGGTCTGAATACTTTCCGAATGCACTGTATCATTACTGTTCAACACTGACTGTGTAAAGAAATGCTCCTATTCCTTTTAGAATAAATATTATGACAGATGTTTCTGTGGCTTGTTGATCCATTACGGCAGAGTGGAGGCGTAGAGTGCACCCTTTAAAAAAGTCACCATGCAGGTTATTAATGGCATGACAAATAGCAGATGGGCAATTCCACAGTAACAGAAAAATCAGATTTTTCACTTTAAAATGTCTGTCAAACAAAAACCATTCATTCTGTTACTGTGGAATTGCCCAGATATTGTTATTTCCATGTTAACAGTGCAGTTCATCCAGACAGCCCTGATGGTTTTGTAATCTCAAGGAACATTTACACATGAAGCACACAAATATACCAGTACAACAGGCATGCTAAAACAACAGGCATGCTAAAACAACAGGTATGCAAGAACAACAGACATGCAAAAAGAACAGGCATGCTAAAACAACAGGCATGCTAAAACAACAGGCATGCTAAAACAACAGGCATGCTAAAACAACCGACATGCTAAAACAACAGGCATGCTAAAACAACCGACATGCTAAAACAACAGGCATGCTAAAACAACAGGCATGCTAAAACAACAGGCATGCTAAAACAACCGACATGCTAAAACAACAGGCATGCTAAAACAACAGGCATGCTAAAACAACAGGCATGCTAAAACAACCGACATGCTAAAACAACAGGCATGCTAAAACAACAGGCATGCTAAAACAACAGGCATGCTAAAACAACAGGCATGCTAAAACAACAGTCATGCTAAAACAAGGCAAGGCTTGAACTGTCTTGTGTTGTTTCTAGTCCATCTTCCAGAATAGAAACATGTTGCTGTCCGTGGTCCTGAATAGAAACATGTTGCTGTCCATGGTCCTGAATCTGGCTCTGGCTCTGCAGCAGACAGTAAAACCAGTCGGTCCACCCAAGTGTTTATTCAGACTCCTTCCCCTCCCTGCACATACAGTACATATCTTATGAGCTATAGTATGCAATGAGGTCCCTGTGCAACCAGCCCAGCCAGACCCTCTCAGCCCAGCGGTCCCCTCATGTCAGCCCTGGTGACAGTCCCTCTCAGCCCAGCAGTCCCCTCATGTCAGCCCTGGTGACAGTCCCTCTCAGCCCCTCCTGCTGGTGGCCAGTCCCTCAGTGGGCCTCAGACATGATGTGCTCTCCCTGCTGGCCCCCCACCTGCACTAGGGTCTGGTTGACTGATCACCTGAATACATTTCCCATGTACACACACACACACACACACACACACACACACACTCACCTTTTCTTGAAGGGTATTTACATTTTCCTGAATTTTCAGAGGGTACACATAAAGGCAGGTGTCCCCTCAGAGTTTATTGGGATTGCTGATGCAAAAGAGGAATTTGTCAAAATGTTAAGTGTGTGTGTGTATGCATTGCATCAGTGTCAGCCCATTTCCCTAATGTTAGCTGCAGAATTCTCCAAATTCGGACAATCTTTTCAGGCAACATAATTGTCTGAAGCCATGAGGCAAGCTGTTTGAGTGCTACTTCTATTCAACATAAAATGACAAAGTGTAGTGGAAACCCTTCAGCAGTGAGAAGTAGAATGCTCATATCTTCAGGCATATTTTCCCACCCAGGGGACAGTGGAGGAAGGGGGACGTTGGGGGAGGGGAGACAATGAACGATACATACATGCGATCAGTGTTACATGAAGAACAGTGAAAGATTGACAAACAGTCACAGCTGGCTCTGATGGACAGTCCTGCTCCACAAAAGATAAGGCCAGTGATCTTCACGGAGTGTGTGTGTGCGTGTGCACGTGCATGCATGTGCGTGTCCGTGAGTGTGTGTGTGACTGAGTGTGTGTGTCCGTCTGTGTCTATGCCCTCAGGGAACACTGACTTGAAATGCTATTGCAGGCCAAAGTGTGTATTCTACAACGTCTGTCTATTCACCTGTCATTGTCATTCACTCTGCTTCAGACAGTAGAGGTAGAGGTGGCTGTTCAATCTGAGCTTCCCTTGTCATCTGTCTAGACATCAGAAAGATAACGTCAGCAGTTTTAATGCATCTAGACCTGAGAGTCTAATGGAGAGATATTGGTATTTCAGCACCTATGCACTCCTTAAACTAAATGGCAATCAATCAATCTCAGGGCCTGACAGACACATATTAGGTGTCAAACAATGTACTGTAGACCTACAGTAAGTGAAATAAAGGCTTCTGTTTACACACAGGGCTAGGCTAATCATGTACACCACATAGGCCCTTCATGGAATGAGTTTGACTCCCCTGATGTACACCAGCCAACCAGAGCCAAGTTTACACAATGTGTCTGTTAGTATTAACTGTTGAGCTGATTGGGAGAGGGGAAAGCTGTTTCAGTCCTTGGTGAGCGAGTGCATATATATTTTTTTAGAACCAGCAATTTATTGTTTGATCACTGCACTAATCACTACCCTAAAAGTAAATACAACATTTTTCCCCGTTGCTTGAGGATTTCAAATAGGATGTTAACATGCCTTTCATTCTCCACACCTCCATTTACAAAATGGATGAGTCTGTGTATGTCTCTCAGGGTTAAAGCGTTCCATACTCTGTCAACCGCAAACATTTCCCAATTGGTAACACTACACAGTGAAGGACTGAAATCCTGCAGCGCCCACAAGGTCCCCCTGCTCAAGAAAGCACATATACAGGGCCGTCTGAAGTTTGCCAATGAACATCTGAATGATTCAGAGGAGAACTCTTTGGCATCAACTCAACTCGCCGTGTTTGGAGGAGGAGGAATGCTGCCTATGACCCCAAGAACACCATCCCCACCGTCAAACATGGAGGTGGAAACATTATTCTTTGGGGGTGTTTTTCTGCTAAGGGGACAGGACAACTTCACCGCATCAAAGGGACGATGGACGGGGCAATGTACCATCAAATCTTGGGTGAGAACCTCCTTCCCTCAGCCAGGGCATTGAAAATGGGTAGTGGATGGGTATTCCAGCATGACAATGACCCAAAACACACGGCCAAGGCAACAAAGGAGTGGCTCAAGAAGAAGCACATTAAGGTCCTGGAGTGGCCTAGCCAGTATCCAGACCTTAATCCCATAGAAAATCTGTGGAGGGAGCTGAAGGTTCGAGTTGCCAAACGTCAGCCTCGAAATCTTAATGACTTGGAGAATATCTGCAAAGAGGAGTGGGACAAAATCCCTCCTGAGAAAATCTGTGGAGGGAGCTGAAGGTTTGAGTTGCCAAAAGTCAGCCTCGAAACCTTAATGACTTGGAGAAGATCTGCAAAGAGGAGTGGGACAAAATCCCTCCTGAGATGTGTGCAAACCTGGTGGCCAACTACAAGAAACGTCTGACCTCTGTGATTGCCAACAAGGGTTTTGCCACCAAGTACTAAGTAATGTTTTGCAGAGGGGTCAAATACTTATTTCCCTCATTAAAATGCAAATCAATTTATAACATTTTTGACATGGGTCTTTCTGGATTTTTTGTTGTTGTTATTCTGTCTCTAACTGTTCAAATAAACATACCATTAAAATTATAGACTGATCATGTCTTTGTCAGTGGGCAAACGTACAAAATCAGCAGGGGATCAAATACTTTTTTCCCTCAATGTAGTGCACGTCAGAGTATACAGCCCTGTGGCTAGTGCAAGTCAGAGTATACAGCCCTGTGACTAGTGCAAGTCAGAGTATACAGCCCTGTGACTAGTGCAAGTCAGAGTATACAGCCCTGTGACTAGTGCAAGTCAGAGTATACAGCCCTGTGACTAGTGCAAGTCAGAGTATACAGCCCTGTGACTAGTGCACGTCAGAGTATACAGCCCTGTGGCTAGTGCAAGTCAGAGTATACAGCCCTGTGACTAGTGAATGTCATGTCAGGAAGATCTTGATGATTTAAACTGATTTTGACTCGCATCTTACAGAGCTAGCTCTAACCCTGGCTTCATGTCCACACCCCGGTTCAACCCTAACCCTAACTTCATGTCCACACCCCGGTTCTACCGTAACCCTAACTTCATGTCCACACCCCGGCTTAACCCTAACCCTAGCTTCATGTCCACACCCTGGTTCAACCCTAACCCTAACTTCATGTCCACATCCTGGCTTAACCCTAACCCTAACTTCATGTCCACACCCCGGTTCAACCCTAACCCTAACTTCATGTCCACACCCCGGTTCTACCCTAACCCTAGCTTCATGTCCACATCCTGGCTTAACCCTAACCCTAACCCTAACCCTAGCGTCATGTCCACATCCCGGTTGAACCTTGACCCTAACCCTAGCGTCATGTCCACATCCCGGTTCAACCTTGATCCTAACCCTAACCCTAGCGTCATGTCCACATCCCGGTTCAACCTTGACCCTAACACTAACCCTGGCATCATGTCCACATCCCGGTTCAACCTTGATCCTAACCCTAACCCTAGCATCATGTCCACATCCTGGTTCAACCTTGACCCTAACCCTAACCCTAGCTTCATGTCCACATCCTGGCTTAACCCTAACCCTAACCCTAGCGTCATGTCCACATCCCGGTTCAACCTTGATCCTAACCCTAACCCTAGCATCATGTCCACATCCCGGCTCAGCTCTAACAATAGCCTTAACCCTAACCCTACGGCGGTTCACTAACATTTTACATTAACACTGATCAGCGGCTTCTCTTCTCGATAGTATCACAGTCTTCATACTAAAGGAGAACAGCTTCGCTCTCAATCATTATGCATCTATTCACTTGACCAAATTCAAGTCTTTATCCTAGCAACCATCTTTGAATATCAACTGTGGAAAATAATCAGAGCCAGGAGGACTGAGTGCGGTTGCAAGATGCTCAGTGTGTGTGAAGCAGGGGTGGCACTTTAAATGGGGAGAACGGGCTCATAGTAATGACTGAAACGGAATGAATGGAATGGTCTCAAACACATCCAACACCTGGTTTCCATGGTTTCCATGTGTTTGATACCATTCCATTTACGCCATTCCGTTCATTATTATGAGACGTCCTTCCCTCACCAGCCTCCTCTGGTGTGAAGTCTCTGATAGAGAAGCTGCACCACTTGTTTGGGCCTCCTCTTGTCTCTTCACTGCTCAGTGAGGCTGAACCCTTTACATCTTAGAGGTCTTCCTGCCCAGGGATCCCCTTGGTAATCTGTTAAGCAAAATACACCCCCTGTTCCCCCCAGCTCCTCCAAACCCTGACACGCTTCATTTCAGTTCTTTGATGACAGTGACGAGACGAGAGATAACCCTCCCCCATCTTCACCAGGAACAGCTGAGACAACAGGCACGTGCTCCAGCACCACATCTCTACCACTTACATTTTCACTAGGAGCATTACCAGATGGCTAGGAAGACAAACACAGACTTCATTTGCTGTTTAGTTTTCATTATGTGCGGAGACGCAACGCGTGGAATCATCAATGCTATGGATGATGCACACTCAATTCCTCTGAAACACTCTGGAATTGGTACACGGGACAAAGTGGTGGTACATTTTACTCCCATACTGGTTACACTATACTATAAAATGACTATACAATGCCATATGATATTGTAATACAAAGATTGACTGGATAGTGATAGAGTAAATTTTTCCCATTACTTCAGCGACGACAGTCTGGATTAAGAAGAATAAAGAAGAAGTGAAGATATGAATACTACTTCCTCTTTTTTTGTCCACATGCATGGCTTTTATTAATAAAGGAGTTAGCTTTCCACTCTGAAGAAGTTCCTTTTTCTGGCATTAAAAAATTAATCCAATATTAACAGTTACTTTTCATTACACTTAACTTTAAATAATCCGTTTTGTGTCTGGAGAAAGCCTTCAGCATTTTAATTATACGATATTGATTGGCGGAGGTTGATTGCTTCCATTTTCTGGCAGCAGGTTAATTGTGTGAGCTTGATGCTGCTTCGTTGTGAACTTGTGCCATAACTAGACTGAATATAATATGTACAGTATATACCATCTTAGAGAGACATTCTTAGAATTTTTTGTTAGGATGTTAGTGTGTCTATTTGATCCTTTTCTCTTCTGAACATGAATGCACCTGACAATCTACACGGAGGTTGATCTGCCAACACAATGTTTTAGAGAATTATTGCATAGCCTTTGATGTGAGGGTCCTGTGTTGCTCAGTTGCTAGAGCATGGCGCTTGCATTGCAAGGTTTGTGGGTTCAATTCCCACCGGGGAGCAGTACGAAAATGTATGCATTCACCACTGTAAGTCGCTCTGGATAAGATAGTCTGCTAAATCACTAAAATGTAAATGAGGGTGATCTGAGATGGTGTTATTTGGGTTGTGAGATATATAGAGATAGACAGTTTACTGGTGAGCAGGACAGACGGAGGGCATCACTGAGCGCATAGTTATGGCTGTGCTCTCCTACTCTTCTCTCCTCAGAGGTTTCCTGTGATTTGCATCGATTGGCTCCCAGCGCTTGACCAAGCAGCCCAGCCACAACCTCCCTCCACAGAGACCAGACCCAGGGGGAACGCTGCTTAGCTCTCTGTTCAGGGGGATTACGGGAGGGGGGCTTTCGAAGGAGCCCCATGGAGGAATCTACCGTGCATCGGAAATCTTTGCTCCTCTGAGAAGACGGTTTGAAGGGGAAGGACAACAGTGGATTGAGTCATACAATTATGCAGTTGCAGGCCTTCATTTATTGTAACGTCCTTTCCTCTTGTGCATGTAATGTACTTGTAAGGATCGCTAAACTCATGTATAGTCACCATTATTTGAGTGATGGTAAATGGTCATCAATAAATAATAATGTGCTGAAGAGTAGACAGCACCTCTCTTTAGGACCCTGCTCTACTGAGTGGAGAGAAAAGCTGGCCAAAAAGAACCTTCACCTTAATCAGGACAATTATCAAACACTGAGCTGGAAAACACAATCCCTATTTACAAGATAGCAGTAACCTCTTACCTAGTGTCATACTGCTCATCGTGACCATTAAATGAGCTTTTACCTTCTGCCCAGGCAATTTTCAAAGCTCCAATTCACACATTAATCTGTGTTAAACTTTAAATGACACAACGGAAGCAATGTAGAGTTCAATTACTGTGACAAGTATGAGAATATTCATATCAATAATTGCTTTTTGTCCACCATTGTATGCTCAATGGGATTGTCCAGGGGCAGTTTGTTATTTGGAATGAAGAAAGTTCATTTTGATTAACAGTCAGCAGCATCCACTGTTTTGTGATTGCTATCATGGGCAAATGGGAAACAGATGTGAGGAGAGGTTTACAAATCAGGTGAGGGCAAACACAAAGCAGGTTTTTTTTCTATCCAGAGTTTATAATGCTCCAATCAGCCCCAGACAACTGCTTGCTGCAGGGTAAATGGTTTTGGAATTCCAAGAGCATCCTTCCTCCTCTCCCCAACCCTATAAGCTCCTCCCTGCTGCTTGGGGATTTGAGGGGTATCGACAAGGAATGTGTCTGACATATTCAGAGCAGAGAGGAAATATGGTATTAGCATTTCAATTGAGGGACTGTTTTCTCTGGATACAGCCTTTAGCCGTGGTATATTGGCCATATACCACAAACCCCAGAGGTGCTCACTCACTCACTCATTCACTCACCTCACTTTCCCTTTTCTTCTATTCACTCACTCGATCACTCACTCACTCACCTCACGTTCCCTTTTCTTCTACTCACTCACTCACTTACTCACTCACTCACTCACTCACTCATTCACTCACCTCACTTTCCCTTTTCTTCCACTCACTCACTCAATCACTCACTCACTCACCTCACCTCACGTTCCCTTTTCTTCTAGTCACTCACTCATTCACTCACTCACTCACTCATTCACTCACCTCACGTTCCCTTTTCTTCTTACATTCTGTTTTGTTTTAAATGTCATACTCTTTCCTCCGCTCCCCTCTCTCTTTGTCACATCTCCACTCTTTGTCTTTGTATTCTTTATTGATATTCAACTAGTCATATTCTGCTGTTCCCATCTGTCACTTTTTCTGTACGTTATTCAAACCCCCAAAACCTAACCTTTCTACTGCCCCTCCCGGTCTGTAGTCAAACCCTAAATGTCAGCCTTGGATCTCTCTGAACCATCAGGCATTCAGTCTCCACTTTTGATCCACCAGACACCTCTCATCTTCATTTGGGCTGAAATGAGCTGGGCTTTACTGGGCTGCACTCCCCGCTTCAGGAGAGAGGATCTGAGGACAGGGGAGGGCCGGGGAGGTAAGGCCAGATGAGGCCCCATCTGGAAAGACCCAGGCCCTGTCAACTCTCACCCCAGTGTCTGGAGACGCTCCCCACTCATCAGCAGCCATCAAAGGGTGCCTGCCCACCAGCCCTCCCAAGCCCTCCCCAGCACAGTGGGCTGCCCCTCTCTCCCGGTCCCCAGCCTCATTACAGACAAAGAGAGGTAAAATCAGCCAGGGCCTCTTCCACCCAGCCACCCACAGGACCCTGTTTAACTAATGTTGTCAGAAATACTGTAGTTATAGGATCAGAATACAGATGAAAGCGAGTACATCTGAGGGGTCCAGCTGTTTCCTGTAACAGCCATAGCCCCTACTCTAGCTGTTTCCTGTAACAGCCATAGCCCCTACTCTAGCTGTTTCCTGTAACAGCCATAGCCCCTACTCTAGCTGTTTCCTGTAACAGCCATAGCCCCTACTCTAGCTGTTTCCTGTAACAGCCATAGCCCCTACTCTAGCTGTTTCCTGTAACAGCCATAGCCCCTACTCTAGCTGTTTCCTGTAACAGCCATAGCCCCTACTCTAGCTGTTTCCTGTAATAGCCATAGCCCCAGTAGAGACTGAGATCAATAGATCAATCACATGGTAAGAGATGCAGGCAAAGCCAGATGTGCAGCTCAACGGTCTGCGCTGAGCAATTAGAATACAGAGTGTATTTCAACAGTTCCCTCTCTCTCAGTCCTCTCTTTTCCTTGTCTCTAACCACAGTGAGTGGAGTTAGGTATTAGGCATACCCTGATTCAAGGAGCTTTCACTAAATGGAACAAGGTACTACAGTGCCTCGCCTTTGTTCTCAAGTCAGTTGTATGAAAAATACATCTTGAGATGCTCTTGTAACCTAATGCAACCTTGATGATGTAACCTGGGGAATGTAACCTGCGGAATGTGGGTGTTACATTGTATAGCGGATCCGGCAGCCTATTTAGGTCCAGATGGAATCAGAGGTCCAGTGCAAAAACACTAAAAGTGTCAGTTGTTTATATATTTGTGAGTTGTTTATAGACTATTGATGCTCAGTAGCCTACACTAGTCAAGTTAATATATCGCTATTGGCCAAGTTTATTATTTCTGTTGATCAAGAATTTATCTTACTCTATGGATCCAGTTTCACAGTAAATCTAATCTAATTATGATCTGGTAGAGGTAGTAACTAGGCCTACGACAGAAGTGGAGGCATCGCCTGCGTCTGCGAAATAGCCACGAATTTCGCATCGCTGTAGTACCTCTCCCCCGCTTGGCTCACGCAGCAATGCAACTCAATGAGCAAACAGACGTTTGGCGAGAAAGAGGGGCCGAGCACAGAGTATTATGCTAATTATCACAATTTCACGGGAGGAGTCAATTGCAGGCGTTTACCACGTGCCATGTGTTAGCTAGGTAGAAGAAGGGGGTAGAAGCCATTAGCCATAGCTATTAGCCCACACAAAGAAAACCATGTTTCAAAGTTGATACATGTGCATCCAGGTACAGTCAACTTATTTGAATGATATAAATCAGAAGATTTCATACATGATATTAACAAAGTGTTCTCTATTTGAAGTAGAAATCGAAAACATTTAATCATTTTGGGGCTACAAGAAATAGGTTGACTGCTGTGTTAAACAACTGCCGTCATGGTTGCCTCGCTTGTCAACAGCCTTGTGGCTATTGTAGTCTTTTGACTGTAGAATGACAGGGATCTCTAAAGTTGTCCCAGGTGAGGCAGGCATGCGAGGGAGGGGCAACTGCTCAATTAACTGTCTGAGCAAGGGAACGCGCACAATTATCTTGCCGGCGAGTGCTCACCTTGTACATCTTGAACACAACTTCACTCACCGACTTTCATCTTCGTTAGTCTTCGTTAGTCTTACTGCTCGAACATGCCTAATGAGTTCATGTGGGGAGAAATGGAGGGAAATCTTTGACATCACGTGAAGATAGCTCACAGTGGGCGAGTTCATTCTGCATGGCCCAGTGCCCAGGATGGGTGGAGATTTCTCCTTAGGTTAGTATCAAGGGAATGGTCGAAAATGAGCAAACCCGGGGCACCGGGCCATGCAAAACGACTTTGCCCACTGTCACACATTGAAAGACCAGAATTAGGTGGTGTATCATGTTCAGTCGGTAGGCTAGCCTACTTTGTGGGGATTTTTCAGACTATCTTCAAACAAAAATCATTAACACAATGCAACACATAGCTGCTGTAATTCAACGCTGTTACCATCACTGTTGGAATGTTTCATCATCCTGACCAGTGTTCTCCAGCAGCTGTGTACCTATTCCTCATGTAACCTCTGACCTCTTCTCTTTGTCTTCCTCTCATCTGTTCACTCTCTCCTCATCTCTTCACTCTCTCCTCATCTGTTCACTCTCTCCTCATCTGTTCACTCTCTCCTCATCTGTTCACTCTCTCCTCATTTCTTCACTCTCTCCTCATCTCTTCACTCTCTCCTCATCTGTTCACTCTCTCCTCATCTCTTCACTCTCTCCTCATCTCTTCACTCTCTCCTCATCTGGTCACTCTCTCCTCATCTGTTCACTCTCTCCTCATCGCTTCACTCTCTCCTCATCTCTTCACTCTCTCCTCATCTCTTCACTCTCTCCTCTTCACTCGCTCCTCATCTCTTCACTCTCTCCTCATCTCTTCACTCTCTCCTCATCTCTTCACTCTCTCCTCATCTCTTCACTCTCTTACAGCCAGAGAAAAAACAAAGAGCCAAGCTGATCTTCACCTGATTCACTCTCGCTCTGGATACCTGATAGGGGATCATGGGAAGGATCGCATGGTTTTCATCTTTGTTTGGGGAATGAAAAATAGAACTTCACTTCGGGCCAGAGATGAGCTGTATGACCTGAGTGAGTAGGCATCCCAGCTTTCATCCTCCTCCTGAAACACGTACTGTACAGTATAACACTTACAACATGTAAAATCCATACCAAACAACAGACTGAGGCAGCTGTGAGATTGCAATGCACACTGTACAAGCAAGAATGTATTCATAATCACTGATCAAATTACATGAAATGACTTTACCACTTTTATGTATGCTCAGTGCTACACTGTTTAGAGGGAGAAACACTGTTAAACTGCTTAATGACATCTGTATTTGGCAATAGCAGCAATGTCCAACATCTGTTTCAGTGCCATTCCCCTGGCCTGTCATTCAATTAACTCTGCATTGACTCTACTGTTGTTCAATGGCTTCTGGGTAATTGGGCTTTGTCTCCTCTACTCAAAGCCCTTACCAAAATAGTTTGTGTTTTATTGGAGCTAAAATGAAGTGGCTAAATGGAGTCGTTAGAGTCCATTACCACAGAGTATGATGCTCTGCCATCCACCCATTATCTTTGGGCCTCCCATCTATTTTCTCCTCTCATTTTGTGGCTGAGATTCCCCTGTCTGCTCTGATGTCTGTCTTTGCTGTTGTGTCCTGTAGAAATTAAATCACTGTTACAGGATCTCCAGTGATTTTAGGAATGAATGAAGTCTGCTTCAGATACCCCCAGTAGAGGAATATTAACACAAAGGTCTTGTTTTGCTGTTTGGTCTTCAGACAATGACTATCGGCTGCTCCTGTGTCCCCATAGTTGTAGAGATTTGTGTTTGTTAAATAAGATGTTCTATGATGATGTGGTTACCGAATAAACAGTATTCGTAAGATACAGTAGTTAGTCGATGATATGACAAGTATATGCACACTTTGTGTAACCTCTGTAACCTGCCTTAAAATTGGATTTTAGAGCGGGTGACATCATGATGAGTAGAGCCTGATATCTCCTAGGACTAGGCCCACAGGCAGCAGGCTTCGTCTGCGTGACCCCAGGAGTCGCATTACGTGAACAGCCGATCGCACCAACCAGCTGACTGTCACCTCCTGCTCCTGTAATTTAGCAAACACTCTGTTCCCCTCTGTCTCTTCGATCCAATTGTAGAGGATCTGTTCCAGAGACACAGAGGGATGCTCACCCCTCAACCCCAGTGTTCCTCCATGTGGTTCTGGCTCAGTGAACACCATTATAGTACAGAGAGGACGTGTCCCACAGAGGCAGAGCAGCAGAGCCTGGCTCAGATGGGAGAGAGCTTTACATTTACGCTACAGCAGCTGCACTATGGAGGGATGTGGCCTGTCTCATTCTCCATGTGCTGGACTGTATCTCTGTCACTATCAGTCACCGCTGTGACAGAGAGAGGTTGTTTAGGTGGAGGTGCAGAAACGGCCACTGTTGAAACCCTATAGATGGAGTTGAGAGGTGTTGAGATGAGGAGAGCTATGCAGCGTAGATAGCCGATACAGATGATATGGGACCGTAAACAGAGGTTTCCATTACATATGGCCTGATTGATTAGCATGTAAGTGTGCAGGTTTTTCATAATGTACTTTTCCCTTCCAGCCTTTCTGACGTAGTCTAACTAACACACAAGCACTGAGCTTCTGAAAACAACCCCCCTCTTCTCTGAACCCAAGGGACAGGAGGATGCTGTGGTGGTGTTGTCGCTCTGGGGACTGTTTTCCCTGAGTCTTTGTCAATCTGTTTAATTACCTTCATTAATGGTGAATTAATTCATAGATTAGTGAGTGAGACACCAGTGTAATGAGATTTAATGTGTTGGGGGTGAACCCCATCGATGTGACAAGACACAGGCTGTAGGCCTCTATTTTCAAGGTACCGTTGTGTCTTTGTGAGTGTTGATAGGTTCCGACTGAGAGGGGCTTTAGTTGTGAGAATCTTGAAGCGGGCCTGAAGGACATTGTTTGGGTGACATTTGTATTGATTCAGAGGGGAAGAGGAGGATGAAGGAACTGGTGATAAACCTGGCCTACTTAAATTGACAATCAATACAGATTTCAACCCTTCGTGAGGAAATAAGCATAAATTACATGTAACTCTGGCGAGGAACTGCAGCAGATCATTACATCTCTCACAACAGGTCAGTGGGTGGATTGACTGTGTCTCTTACCTGATAAGGTGACTAATGCAATTCAGCATGCTAAAAAAGCATTGTATCACCATACACACGTAGCGTTGAGCCGACCCGTTTCCTCTCAGTCAGCTCAACTGTTGTTTCTCCATGACCTCAAGTGACTCTGCTGATGACATCAAGGCATCAGCTAAAAGGAACCGGAACCTCTGGCTGTGCGTTGTTTGTGGGTGTAGAACAGACTGAAGTGGCCAGGACTCCATGCGTTGGCATTGAGAACAACACGCTGTGATGCCGGAGCTCATCTAATGTGTAATGATTTGTATTGTCCTCCGGAGGCCTTTTAGTACAAATACTGAGTTTTCAGTTATTATGGTTTATGCAATGTTTACATAGGCATGTACAGTTACGCAAAGACAAAGCTGAATCACCAATTGTACTTTTATACAAATGCACAATTAAAAATACCTCCTGTGTCATTGAGTGGTGGTGTACTGGAGCTATAAATAAGCAGGCCGGATGGCCTTCATTGCTCTCTGTCTGCTATTTATTCAACATATCCAATTAGTTCACCGGAATTCAAACAAAATCAATCCGGGATTAACGTGCATCTCCTTTGTTCACAAGCAGACTTAAGCTTTGGCTCCACGGTTGTGCCACACTATCGATTCCCAGCTTCATTACTTTGTGTAATTATTTTTGGGCTTGATATAGATTTCCCCTTTCAGTGAGGCCTATCTTGGTGTGAAGGGTGATGCTAAAAGGATGCGTTGCACACTGGGGTCTGAATCACACACTCTCAAATGAAATTATTACAGCGCTTATCTGAAGACATTAATAGGAAATGCTTGTTTAAAGGCAGCAGATGAAAGAGTCATCTGTGCTGTGGTTAATTAAAAGGAGTGTAAAGTTTAGTAGTTTAGTAGTGCAAAGTTCAATAGCCATTCCACCTGCTGTTTAGCTCACTCTGATAGATAGCGTGCGTGTTGTATATTGAGTAAACAAGCTGGTGAAATTGAAACTACTGATGTTATTGTTTCCCCTATAGAATGGCAGGATTATTGCTGTCTCAAAGATTATGGCACATTTCTAATTCAGCCATAATCCTCAATTTCTTTCATTGAAATGCCATACATGACACTGGGGGACCCAATTACACACAAGTACCATGTCTGCAGTCTGGGTTTGGATGCTTGTCTGTTTGTATTCTTTTTCAGTTTCAACTTTGAACTTGAACTTTTCACTACTAGGGTATGTCCTACAGTAGAACGAGCCAGTGTTTGATTGGACTGCAGGAGACTGTCTCGTGGGACGTAGCCTACTCTCTAAACACCACTCTGCAGGACACTGTCCCGTGGGACGTAGCCTACTCTCTAAACACCACTCTGCAGGACACTGTCTCGTGGGACGTAGCCTACTCTCTAAACACCACTCTGCAGGACACTGTCCCGTGGGACGTAGTCTACTCTCTGAACACCACTCTGCAGGAGACTGTCCCGTGGGGACGTAGCCTACTCTCTAAACACCACTCTGCAGGACACTGTCCCGTGGGGACGTAGCCTACTCTCTGAACACCACTCTGCAGGACACTGTCCCGTGGAACGAGCCTACTCTCTGAACACCACTCTGCAGGACACTGTCCCGTGGGGACGTAGCCTACTCTCTAAACACCACTCTGCAGGACACTGTCCCGTGGGACGTAGCCTACTCTCTAAACACCACTCTACAGGACACTGTCCCGTGGGGACGTAGCCTACTCTCTAAAAACCACTCTGCAGGACACTGTCCCGTGGGGACGTAGCCTACTCTCTGAACACAACTCTGCAGGACACTGTCCCGTGGGACGTAGCCTACTCTCTAAACACCACTCTGCAGGACACTGTCCCGTGGGACGTAGCCTACTCTCTAAAAACCACTCTGCAGGACACTGTCCCGTGGGACGTAGCCTACTCTCTGAACACAACTCTGCAGGACACTGTCCCGTGGGACGTAGCCTACTCTCTAAACACCACTCTGCAGGACACTGTCCCGTGGGACGTAGCCTACTCTCTAAACACCACTCTGCAGGACACTGTCACGTGGGACGTAGCCCACTCTCTAAACACCACTCTGCAGGACACTGTCCCGTGGGACGTAGCCTACTCTCTGAACACCACTCTCCAGGACACTGTCCCGTGGGACGTAGCCTATTCGCTAAACACCACTCTGCAGGACACTGTCCCGTGGGACGTAGCCTACTCTCTAAACACCACTCTGCAGGACACTGTCCCGTGGGACGTAGCCTACTCTCTAAACACCACTCTGCAGGACACTGTCCCGTGGGGACGTAGCCTACTCTCTGAACACCACTCTGCAGGACACTGTCCCCGTGGGACGTAGCCTACTCTCTAAACACCACTCTGCAGGACACTGTCCCGTGGGACGTAGCCTACTCTCTGAACACCACTCTGCAGGACACTGTCCCGTGGAACGTAGCCTACTCTCTGAACACCACTCTGCAGGACACTGTCCCGTGGGACGTAGCCTACTCTCTAAACACCACTCTGCAGGACACTGTCCCGTGGGACGTAGCCTACTCTCTAAACACCACTCTACAGGACACTGTCCCGTGGGACGTAGCCTACTCTCTAAAAACCACTCTGCAGGACACTGTCCCGTGGGACGTAGCCTACTCTCTGAACACAACTCTGCAGGACACTGTCCCGTGGGACGTAGCCTACTCTCTAAACACCACTCTGCAGGACACTGTCCCGTGGGACGTAGCCTACTCTCTAAACACCACTCTGCAGGACACTGTCCCGTGGGACGTAGCCTACTCTCTGAACACCACTCTGCAGGACACTGTCCCGTGGGACGTAGCCTACTCTCTAAACACCACTCTGCAGGACACTGTCCCGTGGGACGTAGCCTACTCTCTGAACACCACTCTGCAGGACACTGTCCCGTGGAACGTAGCCTACTCTCTGAACACCACTCTGCAGGACACTGTCCCGTGGGACGTAGCCTACTCTCTAAACACCACTCTGCAGGACACTGTCCCGTGGGACGTAGCCTACTCTCTAAACACCACTCTACAGGACACTGTCCCGTGGGACGTAGCCTACTCTCTAAAAACCACTCTGCAGGACACTGTCCCGTGGGACGTAGCCTACTCTCTAAACACACCTGCACTACTTCAGTAAAACACTCTGAAGAGAGATCATTTGGCTTTTTGACAAAGAAACAAGAGGGTCAATCAATAGACAGGGACATAATGAATTACATCGTTAAGTCCAACAACACTATGAAATGGGTAAAAATTATTTTTTTTTTACAACGGATATTACTCACAATTGAAATTCTCCAATGCCAACACAAATGATGTGAGAGTATGCCATCAGGTGAAGCTTCTCCAGAATAGCCAGGTGGGCTGCAGTCCTTATAAAGCTGTTGCCACAGTAACCAGAGCTAAACTACAGCACTTCAAACATAAACAATGTGAATGTGATACACTTCCTTGCTGAATGAAAAACAGTATGTCTCTCTGTCCACACTGTGTTGAAGAAAACATTTTGAACATCTGATACAGTCAGTTTGAGTACATGTTTGGAACAAATATTACTATATTGCCACTGCATTCTGGATATGGATGTGTAGAGCCTAGAAAGGTAAGAAAGAGTGAGAGAATGAGAGAGCGTTTCAGAGGAGCCAGGACATGAAAGATTCAGGTTAGCAGCTCTTTTGAGTGTCCGCCCCTTCCCTCCAGCCCTCCAGCCCCAAGCAGCTGCTTCATTGCCTGTCTCTTTTCATGTTGTAGTGCCTGCCTGTACAGTCCTCCGTTGAGAGCAGGGCTCCACAAAAAGCCCTCACAGCCCCTGGCCTGTGGGGACATGACACAATCACTAGCCTCTCTCCCTCCTCCTGTAGAGTGGTAAAGTGCCAGTGGATCACAGAATCTCCTCCATATCGACCGGAGAAGTTGGGGATCCTGAGTGGCGCAGCGGTCTAAGGCACTGCATCACAACCGGCCGTGATCGGGAGTCCCATAGGGTGGCGCACAATTGGCCCAGCATTGTCCGAGTTAGGGGAGGGTTTGGCTGGGGTAGGCCGTCATTATGAATAAGAATTTGTTCTTAACTGACTTGCGTAGTTAAATAAAGTTTTAAATAAAACATAATTTAAAAAAGTGCTGCTCTAAAGTTTTTGCTATGTAATTGAAAAAGAGAAAGGACCACAGGAAAAACACAGGATGAGGGACAGGAATAAAGGGATTCAACTGAAGTGGTTCAGTTTTTGTTGGGTTTCTACCAAAACCATAGTTTGTTTCAAGATTCTGCAGTGATAATGTGAGATTCCAGGGATTTGCGTTAAGTGTGTTTTATTGCGTGTGTGTTATAGATTTATATTTTTTATATAATCAAAATGCTAGGCATATGTTACAAAATGAAAGTGGAGCGCTTCTCAGACATGAATCCACAGCTGACCAGCAGAGGTGAGTGTGACCCAGAGTCTCTGACCTGGTCATAAGTTCACACTATTGCTTTGGGAGTCATTCTTATTCCAATAATGTATGTACACATCGCTCGGGTCTCGCTATGTAGTCCTTCGAGAGGCATGCTCAGGTAACAGCTATCTCTCAAATGAAAAAAATAAAGTATTTTACATACAGTAGGTCAATCTGGTGGAGGAGCCATGCCAGTTCCTATTCTTTCTCACAGAAAGCCAATGATCTCCTGAACATGTGGAAAAATTCAAATGCAAATCCTCTGCCTCGCAAAAATTCCACCAGGGAGAGTGGTGGAGCTGTCAGTCAATGACTCCAGTAGAATGGCAGGGAAAGGGAAAGAGAGAAAGGGGAGGAGAAAGAGAAAGTGAGCGAGAGACCGAGAAGAGATAGAGAGTGAGAAAATGGGAGGTGGATGGGGGCAGGGTGGTTGTGTGTCTGTAAAGGTGTGTATTTGTATGTGTGACCCGTGAACACATAGGATTGTTTGAGCCCAACCTTTGTGTTGTGTGTTCTCACAGACAGAATTGAATGCTATTTGAATTGGTCCACCTGGGACCACAGGCCTGGGTTTGCTCAGGTGTTCTATGAATGTCATTTATTTGTGGTGAAGGAGATCCAAATGAAGTGAAAGAGGCAGCCACAGCCCAGTGTGACTCTCTGGAGAAAGGGAGAGAGATGGAGGAGATGGGTAAAGATGGAGGAGTGAGGGAGAGAGATGGAGGAGATGGGTAAAGATGGAGGAGGGAGAGAGAGAGATGGAGGAGATGGGGAAAGATGGAGGAGAGAGGGAGAGAGAAGGAGGAGATGGGGAAAGATGGAGGAGAGAGGGAGAGAGATGGAGGAGATGGGGAAAGATGGAGGAGAGAGGGAGAGAGAAGGAGGAGATGGGGAAAGATGGAGGAGAGAGGGAGAGAGAAGGAGGAGATGGGGAAAGATGGAGGAGAGAGGGAGAGAGAAGGAGGAGATGGGGAAAGACGGAGGAGAGAGGGAGAGAGAAGGAGGAGATGGGGAAAGATGGAGGAGAGAGGGAGAGAGAAGGAGGAGATGGGGAAAGATGGAGGAGAGAGGGAGAGAGATGGAGGAGATAGGGAAAGATGGAGGAGAGAGGGAGAGAGAAGGAGGAGATGGGGAAAGATGGAGGAGAGACAGAAATAATGAATAAATGACTGTTTGATGACAGTGACAGTTGGAAATGGAATCAGAAACAGAGAGAGAGAAAGAAAGGGAGGAGAGAGTGAGAAAGAGAGGGAGGTGTGTTGATGAAGGTCCTCTCTGGGGTGTGGAGTGACGTGATGGAGGGAACAGATGAGCACAATTGGAGGAGAGATGAGATTCTCAGAGGTCAAAACCAGAGGTCACTTTCTCCCCAGCATAGACACGTCCAGCGCACACGCTCTACCTCCACTGACCTCCTCTTGCCAATAAGAGCCTGCCGACTGAGAGGGGAAATGAAAGGAAGGTAGAGGATACAGAGGTGTGAGGGTGTGTGTGGATGAAATGTGAATGAAAAAGGAAGGGGTGTAGGGATGGTACAATGAGCATAAATGTGCTCGTTCATTACTATTTCATTCACTCTATTTGCGAATTATTCCTATGTGGACATTCATCAATAAACATATACAGTGCCTTGCTAAAGTATTTATCCCCCTTGGCGTTTTTCCTATTTTGTTGCATTACAACCTGTAATTTAAATTTATTTTTATTTGGATTTCATGTAATGGACTTACACAAAATAGTCCAAATTGGAGAAGTGGAATGAAAAAACTAACTTGTTTCAAAAAAGTCTAAAAAATAAATAACGGAAAAGTGGTGCGTGCATATGTATTCACCCCCTTTGCTATGAAGCCCCTATATAAGATCTGGTGCAACCAATTACCTTCAGAAGTCACATAATTAGTTAAATAAAGTCCACCTTTGTGCAATCTAAGTGTCACATGATCTGTCACATGATCTCAGTATATATACACCTGTTCTGAAAGGCCCCAGAGTCTGCAACACCAATAAGCAAGGGGCACCACCAAGCAAGCGGCACCATGAAGACCAAAGAGCTCTCCAAACAGGTCAGGGACAAAGTTGTGGAGAAGTACAGATCTAGGGTTGGGTTATAAAAAAAATATCTGAAACTTTGAACATCCCACGGAGCACCATTAAATCCATTATTAAAAAATTGAAAGAATATGGCACCACAACAAACCTGCCAAGAGAGGGCCGCCAACCAAAACTCACGGACCAGGCAAGGAGGACATTAATCAGAGAGGCAACAAAGAGACCAAAGATAACCCTGAAGGAGCTGCAAAGCTCCACAGCGGAGATTGGAGTATCTGTCAATAGGACCACTATAAGCCGTACACTCCATAGAGCTGGGCTTTACGGAAGAGTGGCCAGAAAAAAGCCATTGCTTAGTGAAAAAAATAAGCAAACACGTTTGGTGTTTGCCAAAAGGTATGTGGGAGACTCCCCAAACATATGGAAGAAGGTATTCTAGTCAGATGAGACTAAAATTGATATTTTTGGCCATCAAGGAAAACGCTATGTCTGGTGCAAACCCAACACCTCTCATCACCCCGAGAACACCATCCCCACAGTGAAGCATGGTGGTGTCAGCATCATGCTGTGGGGATGTTTTTCATCGGCAGGGACTGGGAAACTGGTCAGAATTGAAGGAATGATGGATGCCGCTAAATACAGGGAAATTCTTGAGGGAAACCTGTTTAAGTCTTTCAGAGATTTGAGACTGGGACGGAGGTTCACCTTCCAGCAGGACAATGACCCTAAGCATACTGCTAAAGCAACGCTTGAGTGGTATAAGGGGAAACATTTAAATGTCTTGGAATGGCCTAGTCAAAGCCCAGACCTCAATCCAATTGAGAATCTGTGATATGACTTAAAGATTGCTGTACACCAGCGGAACCCATCCAACTTGAAGGAGCTGGAGCAGTTTTGCCTTGAAGAATGGGCAAAAATCCCAGTGGCTAGATGTGCCAAGCTTATAGAGACATACCCCAAGAGACTTGCAGATGTTATTGCTGCAAAAGGTGGCTCTACAAAGTATTGACTTTGGGGGGGCTGAATAATTATGCATGCTCAAATTTTCTGTTTTTATGTCTTATTTCTTGTTTGTTTCACAATAACAAATATTTTGCATCTTCAAAGTGGTAGGCATGTTGTGTAAATCAAATGATACAAACCCCCAAAAAATCTATTTTAATTCCAGGTTGTAAGGCAACAAAATAGGAAAAATGCCAAGGGGGTGAATACCTTCGCAAGCCACTGTATGTGTCCAGACATCTGACTGTGGTGGCTACTGTAATAGGCTTTAGTGGCAGAATACTGCAGCGCTCTAAGCCTGCAGGATCTGGGCTTACCCCTGACCTTTACCTCAACACTGCTCCAGGTTACTGGAATTATAGATTGCTTGTCCCTCTGCCAGATATACAGTAATTTAATTACTCTCATGATGTGATTCATGGATTATTGCTGACCTATGGAATAATACAAAATTATGTTGTGTCTTTGTAAGATACATTTGTTTGTGAAAGGCTACACATCTTAGATGTATAAAGCAATTTAGCTAAATGCCAGACTGGTTTGAGTTGACTATGTATTATGACATTATAGTGAAACGTCAACTTGTATATCGGTCCAATTGCAGCATGTAATACATAATCAGTAGGTCCGTTGGTGTTAAACTGAACCTCTCACTCTTTTGATTTTCTCACTCACACTGCTGCACATAACTATTGACCTGGCTAAGACCTGAGAGAAAAGCTTGACAGGAGATGTGACTTCCTTTCTTTTCTGTCTTCTCCATCTTACATTCTCTCCGTTAACCTTGCCATGCCCCATTCTCTATCCTCTCTTATGCCTGTACAGGAATTCATTGTAAGGTTATTACATTACACTCCAGAGAATCAAGTATTACATGAACATGTGCGAGCTGCTAGCGAGCTGCTAGCCATACAATTTTTATGGAATTTCAACAGTGATAGACATACAACGTTTCCTATGTCTACAAGGTATTTGTCCCTACGTTTATTTTACATTTTTGTCATTTAGCAGACGCTCTTATCCAGAGAGACTTACACAAGCAATTAGGGTTAAGTGCCTTGCTCAAGGTCACATCGACAGATTTTTCACCTAGTCGGTTCGGGAATTCGAACCAGCGATCTGGTTTGAATTTACTGCTAGGCTACCTACCGCCCCACTATAAGCAAGGTTTATTCTCATCATAGTTGCTGAAGGCTGTTCATTGAGAGTAGCGTGCAGATGAACGGCAGAGTTTGATAGAAACCCACCCACCCATAATTCCCTCCAAAGCTGTCGCTCCAGTTGTGTCCAATTCAATACATAATCGAACAATGCCTCGATCACCCACATTTTTTGGTCAAAGTATTCTATATTAATACAACAACAGCCTGTTGGGACATTGTTTTTTATATAATTGTTTTACTTTCAATAAAAGAAAATGGAAATTCAACGCCTTCTGCATGTTTGTGGTGAGCAGCGGAGTGTTTTAAGGCAACTTGAGAAGGTGGCTAAAAATGGCGTCTCAGATGGCTGTGTGAACAGTGATGAAGTATGGTTGGGGATGGGAATGGTGTGGGTTGTGATGACTTGCTGAGTTAAGATAAAGAGTCTGTGGAACAGAGCGGATGTAATTAGCTGTTCTTACCACCGCTAGCAGAGAGCCTGCAGACTACTGAGTCACAACTCACTGACTACATAACTTTTACACATATACCCTTCTCTTCCCATGAGACATCCGAGAGAGAACACACAGGAGACCTGAGCACAACATGCATCAGACCATGTCACGAAGCCTGTGTTTGTAAACATGAACATACTCTTCATCCAGAGTGCAGTGGGTGTGTGAGGCAGTGTGAGGGCCATGTGATAGGCCCAAACATATATTGGATCGTTTTGTTCAAAATTAGAATTCACCAAAAGGATTTCTGTTTGCTGTTGAAGTACGATGTCTTTCTGGAGCTGTGGGGTTGTTGATAACCTTAGCCTACGCTTTCAATAAGCTATTTTATGGAAATTATTGGTATTTGTATAAATACACCCACAAATCACCTGGTGAGCCACCCATGCAATTTAAACAGATGCCAATTCGCCTTTGGTGGGCTGGAGATTTATTGAGTCTAGCCTAAGAGACAGAAAAAGTGGAGGGCAGAGCGCACGGTCAGACCTTGGATCAATGTGAGAGTGGTCAGTGAATAATCCCAGCTGTGATTACACTGCAGTTTGCAGGGCTGAGGGAGCGTACTGCTAGCATCGCAAGCCGCCTGATCTCGCGAGCTTACATGGCTCCACGGAATCATAGTGAATGATAGCGCAGTGGTAATCAATCTGGTTTATACAAGGCTAGCGCACTGCTGTCTCTCTCTCTTGCTGCCGCCATGATCCCCAACACAATAGAGCCTGCAGGCTCCCTTTTCATTCCCTTAATGCCTATTTCCTGGAAACTTTGTATGGGCAGTGGTTGTGGCAACTTGGTCCGATGGCATCTGAAATCTTAGCGAATGTGACAAACATGATGCATGACGTGAACATTTTATTCAGACATTCGTTTCCTGGGCTAATGAATCTATCAAAGACAAAGGCATGAGGAGCTATAATGACGAATGCCGCTGTTAGAGAAGATGTTGTTGTTTCTCCTTGATAACCCTGTGCAGGCTTGGTAACCCGTTTAAATAGCCTTATCTCCATACAGACAGAGTAAATGTAAAAGCTGTTGTAATGAGAAGACAAAGGAAGATGACATCAGAAAATGAGACATGCAGCCAGCAGCATTACCATATAGATAACCAATAAGATACAAGTAAATGCGTGATCAATACGCATGTGTGCATGCATGTGTGAGTGTGTGTGTGAGCTAGCATGAGTTTGAGAGAATGAGCGAGAGATAGTGAGGTAGCGAGAGCAAGAGGGAGAGAGAGAGAGAGAGAGAGAGAGAGAGAGAGAGAGAGAGAGAGAGAGAGAGAGAGAGAGAGAGAGAGAGAGAGAGAGAGAGAGAGAGAGAGAGAGAGAGAGAGAGAGAGAGAGAGAGAGAGAGAGAGAGATTGGAAGAGAGAGAGAGAGAGAGAGAGAGAGGGAGAGAGAGAGAGAGAGAGAGAGAGAGAGAGAGAGAGAGAGAGAGAGAGAGAGAGAGAGAGAGAGAGAGAGAGAGAGATTGGAAGAGAGAGAGAGAGAGAGAGATTGGAAGAGAGAAAGTGAGGCAGAGGAAGAGATGCTAATGTAATACAATACATTTGAATGTGTTTCTGTTTAAACAGGTTTTCTTTGGGATTAATGTGATCCTGGGTAGAAACGAACAGACAATGCTACTCTCTGTAGCCAGCTTGTGCACTACTGCTCAGATGTATTGGTTGGTGCATTCATCCATTTTGAGAAGCAGTTTCAAAAGAGTGATTGGATAACCTTTGCAGTCGGCGCCTTTGGGCTAAATTGTAGTTCATGTTTATAGGGTCAGATCCACAGCCTGGACTGGGCCCCATAAAACACATAATCCTTTATACTGACACTACCGATCGCTGAGAGCTTGTCAAATATTTATCCAATCCATAAAATGCGCTCTGAGTGGTTTTTATGTTTGATGTGTGATACTAGTGTTCCCACTGACCTCCCATAGTAACATTATATTTAGAGTTGGGGTGATCTGGGGACAGTGTAAGGGGGGCTGCTGCACCATAATTCTTTTTTACTACTATTTACTGAGATGTGTGTTTTCTGTTGTGTCTGTAAGTCCATGTTTACTTGAGGGGATAATGAGGGAAAAGCTCCTGTTGTTTTTTCTCTTCTATTGGGATTGTATTTCGCCCCAGAAAGAGTATTCTGCACTAGATCACATGCTCAGGTCTAGTGTGTGTGTGTGTGAGAGAGCGAGCGAGAGAGAACAATATTCCCATGTCTGCCACATAGGATAATAGATACAGCACCATTATTTCAGTGTGTATGTACAGTGGGTTCTGTAATGAATACTCAGCGAGAAAAAGGTGTAGATTCACGCGCAGAGCGCAGCAGGTGTTTATTACGCCTTCGCAGAAGGCAGGAATCATGGTCATTCACAGGTAGGAAAACAGGCAGGTGAATCAAAACTAGGACTGAGGGCTATAACTGGTTCTCACAAACAAGCTAGGAAAATGCTTAGTAGAGTCAAAACAAACAATACCTCACAAGGCACAAACAAAATGAACTGAACTAAATAAGGAGCTGATAAGACCAGGTGAGTAACTAAAACAGGTGAAATCAATGAACAAAAATGAAAGACAGGGCTACGTTCAAGAACACAAAGAAACAGGGCTACGTTCAAGAACACAAGGTGAACTAAGAAAATAAATACAGAACCTTACAGGTTCTCACCTCTAATTCCTCCATTCTCACCTGTCAGATAGCACACTAATAATACATTGACATTTTTGTCAGGTAAAAAGGTTAGAAACATATTTGCGATTGGACATGCCTCTCAAACACATTCCAATTAGCTCTGATGGAGGACCCTGTCTGTCACGGTATATTTGTGGATGTGGTGGTGAAGTCAGGCGCAGGACACAGCGGATAAGTCAACACGACTTTACTGAGACTCAAAGACAATCCAAAATAAATGGCCTCAAACACACAGGAGGCAAAGAATACACGCAACGCGTAAACTACACTAAGCACAACATATACCGAAAAAAGACAAACGACAATGCGGACAATAACACACAACTCCAAAACATAACACAGGGAAACTTATAGGTGACATAATCAGGACAGAATACGAAACAGGTGCACTAAACTAGACATGACCAAACAAACATCGAAACCTCAAACGGTGGCAGCTAGTACTCCGGGGACGACGAACGCCGAAGCCTGCCCGAACAAGGAGGAGGAGCAGCCTCTGCAGTATTCGTGACCCTCTCCCTGTAAAGCGGAAAGGTTTTGCTGCTTCATTATGACCAATAATGTGATTGATTTGAATATTTTGTTCCTTCCATTGTGACATAACAAGTGTAATCACATAGTTACAGAGGGAATAGGATCATGATATTTGTATAACCTTTTTTTCACTTTGAAAGCAACATACTCTCGTTGTTGGGAATATAATGCATTTGAGAACATCTATTTTCTGCATCTGTTATAGTAAATTCTTTCAAAAGAAGAAAAGCCAATAGAGGTGAAAATCCTTGGATTTAAGACAACAACACCAAACTAGTCTGAAACACTTTCTGAAAGACTGGAGCTTGACACTGAGTTGAGTATAGAAAAACAAATATCTTCCTGTTCAAATAAATACACGTTTTTTTTAAACAGCATCTCTCTGCTGCCGAGCTTGTTTATCCTCCCAATCCACTGCGTCGATTAGCAAACAATAGGATGCAGCCCAATTTACTTCTAATTAGGGATTTAACGTGTGTTATTAAATACATGGCCATGGCCCAATCAGGAAACACTGGGGCCATACATCATTTTAACTGATATCCGCCACATGGGTTTACTCCATCAGTATTCCCAAAAGGTGAGGCGGGAGGAAAGTCATTTTATTGGAGCCTACATCTGCTTTATGGCGTGTGTGTGTGTGTGTGTGTGTACGTGAGACATTTGTGTGTTTTTGTGTGTGTGCATCTGGCATTTGTGTGTGTGTGTGTGTGTGTGTGTTTGTGTGTGTTTGTGTGTGTGTGTCTGTGTCAAATAAAATAAAATAAAATGTTATTTGTCACATGCCTAGTAAATAACAGGTGTGGACTAACCGTGAACTGTCACTTCCCAACAATGCAGAGAAAAATAAAATAGATAAATTAGAGAAAAGTTAAATATGTAATAATAGATACACACTGAGTAACGATAACTTGGGAATATGCAAGTGGTGCCAGCAATGTTCCCTCTAAACTGCACGCCCACGCTCCCCTCGGACTGCAGCGCAGAAGAAATATCAGCCTGCGCAGAGAAGCACGAGATTGAACTTCACTCAACTTTCTGCAGTTTTCCCCTCTAGTTAACACTATCAACGTTTCACTCTACTGTGGGAATTGTGATCGAATCAACGCAATATTATAAATATGTCAATGTAATACACCTAAACAAAACGAACTATGCAAGATTTAGTATGTAAAACTAACTGTGCAAGATATTTTATTGTAGGCCTGTACTCTACACAGACCGGTGCGCCGTAACCAATCAGAGATGCAGTAGGCCTATATGCAAATAGCCATTGCCATATACAGTGCATTCGGAAAGTATTTAGACCCCTTGACTTTTTCCATATTTTGTTACGTTATAGCCTTATTCTAAAATGGATTGAATAAAACATTTTCCTCATCAATCTACAAACAATACCCCATAATGACAAAGCGAAAACAATTATTGGAAATGTTTGCAAATGTATTCAAAATAAAAAAAACAGAAATACCTTATTTACAAAAGTATTCAGACCCTTTACTATGAGGCACAACATTGAGCTCAGGTGCATCCTGTTTCCATTGATCATCCTTAAGATGTTTCTACTACTTGATTGGAGTCCACCTGTGGTAAATTCAATTGATTGGACATGATTTGGAAAGGCACACACCTGTCTATATAAGGTCGCACAGTTGTCAGTGCATGTCAGAGCAAAAACCAAGCCATGAGGTCATAGGAGTTGTCCGTACAGCTCCGAGACAGGATTGTGTTGAGGCACAGATCTGGGGAAGGGTACCAAAAAATATCTGCAGCATTGAAGGTCATTCTTTAATGGAAGAAGTTTGTAACCACCAAGACTCTTCATAGAGCTGGCCGCCCAGTCAAACTGAGCAATCGGGGGAGAAGGGCCTTGGTCAGTGAGGTGACCAAGAACCCGATGGTCACTCTGACAGAGCTCCAGAGTTCCTCTGTGGAGATGGGAGAAACTTCCAGAAGGACAACCATCTCTGCAGCACTCCACCAATCAGGCCTTTATGGTAGAATGGACAGACGGAAGCCACTCCTCAGTAAAAGGCACATGACAGCCTGCTCAGAATTTGCCAAAATGCACCTAAAGGACTCTCAGACCATGAGAAACAAGATTCTCTGGTCTGATGAAACCAAGATTGAAGTCTTTGGCCTGAATGCCAAGCGTCATGTCTGGAGGAAATCTGGCACCGTCTCTAAGGTGAAATATGGTGGTGGCAGCATCATGCAGTGGGGATGTTTTTCAGCGACAGGGATTGGGAGACTAGTCAGGATCGAGGGAAAGATGAACGGAGCAAAGTACAGAGAAATCCTTGATGAAAACCTGCTCCAGAGCGCACAGGACCTCAGACTGGAGTGAAGGTTCACCTTCCAACAGGACAACGACCCTAATCACACAGCCAAGACAACGCAGTCTCTGAATGTCCGTGCAGGACTTGAACCCGATCGAACATACTCCCCAAATACAGGTGTGCCGAGCTTGTAGCGTCATACCCAGGAAGACTCAAGGTTGTGATTGCTGCCAAAGGTGCTTCAACAAAGTACTGTGTAAAGGATCTGAATACCTATGTAGAGTGGCTTGCGAAAGTATTCACCCACCTTGGCATTTTTCCTATTTTGTTGCCTTACAACCTGGAATTAAAATGGATTTTGGTGGGGTTTGTATCATTTGATTTACACAACATGCCTACCACTTTGAAGATGCAAAATAATTTTTGGGGTGAAACAAAGAAGAAATAAGACAAGAAAACAGAAAACTTTAGCATGCAGAACTATTCACCCCACCAAAGTCAATACTTTGTAGAGCCACCATTTGCAGCAAAAACAGCTGCAAGTCTCTTGGGGTATGTCTCTATAAGCTTGGCACATCTAGCCACTGGGATTTTTGCCCATTCTTCAAGGCAAAACTGCTCCAGCTCCTTCAAGTTGGATGGGTTCCGCTGGTTTACAGCAATCTTTAAGTCATACCACAGATTCTCAGTTGGATTGAGGTCTGTGCTTTGACTAGGCCATTCCAAGACATTTCTATGTTTCCCCTTAAACCACTCCAGTGTTGCTTTAGCAGTATGCTTAGGGTCATTGCCCTGCTGGAAGGTGAACCTCCGTCCCAGTCTCAAATCTCTGGAAGACTGAAAAAGTTTTCCCTCAAGAATTTTCCTGTATTTAGCGCCATCCATCATTCCTTCAATTCTGACCAGTTTCCCAGTCCATGCCGATGAAAAACATCCCTACAGCATGATGCTGCTGCCACCATGCTTCACTGTGGGGATGGTGTTCTCGGGGTGATGAGAGGTGTTGGGTTTGCGCCAGACATAGCATTTTCCTTGATGACCAAAAAGCTCAATTTTTGTCTCATCTGACCAGAGTACCTTCTTCCATATGTTTGGGGAGTCTCCCACATGCATTTTGGTGAACAGCAAAAAAAAAAATCTTTAAGCAATGGCTTTTTCTGGCCACTCTTCCGTAAAGCCCAGCTCTGTGAAGTGTACGGCTGAAAGTGGTCCTATGGACAGATAATCCAATCTCCGTTGTGGAGTTTTGCAGCTCCTTCAGGGTTATCTTTGGTCTCTTTGTTGCCTCTCTGATTAAAGACCTCCTTGCCTGGTCCGTGAGTTTTGGTGGGCGGCCCTCTCTTGTCAGGTTTGTTGTGGTGCCATATTCTTGGATTTAATGGTGCTCCGTGGGATGTTCAAAGTTTCTGATATTTTTTTTACAACCCAACCCTGATCTGTACTTCTCCACAACTTTGTCCCTGACCTGTTTGGAGAGCTCCTTGGTCTTCATGGTGCCGCTTGCTTGATTGTGCCCCTTGCTTATTGGTGTTGCAGACTTCAGAACAGGTGTATATATATATACTAAGATCATGTGACAGAACCCACTTATTTCTTTCATTTCACTTCACCAATTTTGACAATTTTTTGTATGTCCATTACATGAAATCCAAATAAAAATTCATTTAGATTACAGGTTGTAATGCAACAAAATAGGAAAAATGCCAATACAATACTTTTGCAAGGCACTGTAAATGTTATATTTCAGTTTTCTATTTTTAATAAATTAGCTAAAAATTTTAAAAACCTGTTTTTGCTTTGTCATTATGGGGTATTGTTTGTAGATTGATGAGAAAAAAAAATGTTTTAAGCAATTTTTGAATAAGGCTTTAACGTAACAAAATGTGGAAAAAGTCAAGGGGTCTGAATACTTTCCGAATGCACTGTATGGATCTGTGCCATTCACTTTGAACTGGACGGTGTTTAGGCTACAGTATGAGCGGTCGCGAGTAGATGGCTGGTTTTGAGATCATTGTGAGAGCTGCATGTCGCCACATGTGCACATTTGTTCATATTCTTTGCTAGTTAGTGAGTTATTAGGCCAGTTATAGCTAATTTATAGTCAACAATGGGGGAGTGGTTCCTGCCAACAAGAGCACATCATGTGTGAGTTTCTAGCCATCTTTGAAAAGCAAGTCAGGTAAAGAGCTTTTTATGTCTTAAAGGGGAAGTGTTGTGTTTTGAGACTGTCTTGAAAAAGCTAAGTAGCCAATAGCCAGAGCATAGCATAATTTGTCTGAATCTCTATAGTGATGGTATGGGAATAATATATCATTTATTTTGTAAAGTGGGTTCTTGCATCAAACACAACATTTTCAGTCACTTCCTTGTCTGAAGGACAAGTTGATAAACAGGTTAATGTCAAGCCCTGCATGTTTTTTCCACCCCAAAAGTCACATGTAATGTAGGCCTACATTTAACACCACACATTGGCTGCTTCTGTAGGCTGAATGATAGAACAGCTATTTCCATGTTAAAATGTTATGGGATGCATTTTTCTCCATTTGTTTTTGATGGTAGGCCACTCTGGTAGGCCTGGATTATGATCAAACAGCCACAGTAGCCTACTTGGCCACTGTTAAAACTGTAACTTAAAGCGGGTACAGAATCAGTGTTCACAGTTCACAGCCGGTAGTTGCACAGAATTTTCACAACATTCAAGTTTGCGCTCAGCAGACCTGAAATTTGCTAAGTACCAAAATAAATTTGAGGGAGCATTGGGTGCCAGTATCGAGTCGGTGCGCAGGGGTACGAGATACAGTATAACTAGGAATAAAGTGACAGATGGTAAACAGTAGCAGCAGTGTACAGTATGTGATGAGTCAAAAAAGTTAGTGCAATGCAGATAGTCCAGGTAGCTATTTGGTTAACTATTTAACTAACTATTTAGCAGTCTTATGGCATTGAGGTAGAAGCTGTTCAGGGTCCTGCTGATTCCAGACTTGGTGCATCGGTACCATTTGCCGTGCTGTAGCAGAGAGAACAGTCTATGACTTGGGTGGCTGGTGTCTTTGAGAATTTTTAGGGCCTTCCTCTGACACCGCCTGGTATAGAAGTCCTGGCTGGCAGGGAGCTAGGCCCCAGTAATGTACTGGGCCGTCCACACTACTTTCTAGCGCCTTGCGGTTGGATGCCAAGCAGTTGCCATACCAAGCGGTGATGGAGCCAGTCAAATGCTCTCAATGGTGCAGCTGTAGAACTTTTTGTGTCTGTGTGTGTGTTTGTCTGTGTGTGTGTGTGTGCTCTCGTGGGTGTTTCCATGTGTTTGTGTGTGCTGAGGGACTGCAGAGAACAGTGGTATGGTTCCTCATTATAAACCACACTCCTCCCATGATGCCTGTATGCTTTCTGTTTATTGAATGGTAATGTGTTATCAGATGCATATGCTATCCTCTCCATTCTAAGTGTCTGTGTAAACGCATTTAGCATGCTGTACAATAGGTCAGCGCGTGCTATATGTTGTTTGGATCCAATCTCCTGCTGCTGAATCAGTGCTGATAATTTACACCAACATACTGAGCAATTATGTAATTATGTTTTCTACTAAATGTGGCTTTGTCCTGTAAAATAGCATAGACTACATTTGTTTGGGTGTGGAAATGAAAATGTATCAGTCTAATGCAATCAAAATAAATAAAACTGTCTATAATGTTGACCTGGGAATTATCAATGGCCATCAATATCTGCTGTGCTTGCCCAATCCGCCATGTTTTATTGGATTTAGCCCAGTGGATTGTTGATGAGGTACTCCTTTAAACTGCTGTAACCTCCAGGCCAGACACAATACCCAGGTAGGAAGGAGAGGGAGGAGAGGGTAGACCTGGAGAAGGGTGGGATTTTCTAATGGAGCATAAGATGGTGGGGATGCTAAAAGAGTAGAAATGAGAATAAAGTGGTGTGAAAAGCCATTGCCACCCTTTGCACCTCTCCACCAAAGCTTGATTGCATTGTCTGGTCGTCAGGGTTGAGGCAGATAAAGTGAGCGTCGATCAATAACCATTTCTTATCCTCACCCTTCATCTGCTCTTTATCAAAGGGCCAAAGCCCCTCTTCACACGTGATCCTGCAACAGATAACCACCTGTTCTGTTCAGGTCCTGCCTGGTTCCATCTCCTCCTCCACTGTCTGCCTGCCTGCCTGCCTACCTGCCTGCCTGCCTGCCTGCCTGCCTGCCTGCCTGCCTGCCTGCCTGCCTGCCTGCCTGCCTGCCTGCCTACCTACCTGCCTGCCTGCCTGCCTGCCTGCCTACCTACCTGTCTGTCTGTCTGTCTGTCTGTCTGTCTGTCTGTCTGTCTGTCTGTCTGTCTGTCTGTCTGTCTGTCTGTCTGTCTGTCTGTCTGTCTGTCTGTCTGTCTGTCTGTCTGTCTGTCTGTCTGCCTGTCTGCCTGTCTGTCTGTCTGTCTTCCTGCCTGTCTGCCTGCCTGTCTGTCTGTCTGTCTGCAGCCACTACACCTCAAGTGCTGAGGATGTATCCCTCCTGCCTCTCCAGTACTATATATAACGGACCACACTGTGAATCTGAATTATGAACTCTGAACTTGGTCTTGCGCCGCAGGCCGCTGTGAGTTGAGCATCACAATGGAGAGGTTGTGAGAATGCAAATGCATCCCAGCTTAGCTTGCAGTGTTATTGACAATTTACATCAGAGGGAGGTTGAATCAACGTCTGCCTTGTATTTGGAGAGAGACGGGGAAGAGAGGAGAAACAGAGAGTAGAAAGAGGGAGACTGAAGATGGAGACAGACGGTGTGACCTGGTACCCCTGCCTTCCCTGTGAATAACCCATTGGCTTCTAATGCATTCTTGTTTAAAAGTTTTACCAAATTGGCTCATTAGCCTGTTTAAATGATTAAAACCCCTGAAGAGCAGAGCGAAACAGCTTCCATTAGGCTCTATGGAGGCTGCAAGCAACAAACTCTCCTGATGCCATGTTCATTAGGCCTTATTTACTTAACAAGTGGCACCTTTTTTCTGTTGGCATAATTAAACAGGTTTTCGTGACCCCCCACCCCTCTCCATCCCTCCCCCCTCTCAGCACCGACTGAACCGGGGACCCTGTTAGTATGCGTGTGACTCCTCCACCCAGCGTTTCTCTTTTAAGTGAAGGATACGGATAGGGGAAGAACAAGTCATGACCTTCACACAGAGGGGGAAGAACAAGTCATGACCTTCACACAGAGGGGGAAGAACAAGTCATGACCTTCACACAGAGGGGGAAGAACAAGTCATGACCTTCACACAGAGGGGGAAGAACAAGTCATGACCTTCACACAGAGGGGGAAGAACAAGTCATGACCTTCACACAGAGGGGGAAGAACAAGTCATGACCTTCACACAGAGGGGGAAGAACAAGTCATGACCTTCACACAGAGGGGGAAGAACAAGTCATGACCTTCACACAGAGGGGGAAGAACAAGTCATGACCTTCACACAGAGGGGGAAGAACAAGTCATGACCTTCACACAGAGTTAACGCCACAACGCTGCTGAACTAGAAGTTTGGATTCTCTAGCTAACTAGATCATTTGGCATCAGATTTCGTAGTAGAGATTTTTTTTTTGTTTAAAAAATATCTCTTTGTGATTGTCTTGAATGAAGGAGGTAAATCTTCAGATAACAGGGTAAGAGTAGAGCATAGGTCTGTGATGGGATTTCCTTTAAATCCCTTGTTGAGCAGGTAGATTATTTCTGATCCATCATCAGAATAGTCATTGGAAACCCCTAGCTCTATATACAGTAATAATATGCTAAAGCTCCTTCAGCCACTGTAGTGCATAGCAGTTGGCCATATCCGCTGCATGCTGTGTGAACTGGACAACCTGTTGCCAAGTGTGTGTGTTTGATTAAAACATCTCATCCTGGGAAAGCAGGATCGACTATCAGTTAAACTCTTATATCTCCCTGCTTTCCCTCCTGATGGATCAATAGCTGGACCCTCTGTCTTCACCTCCTCATGGATCAATAGCTGGACCCTCTGTCTTTACCTCCTCATGGAGCAATAGGTGGACCCTCTGTCTTTACCTCCTCATGGATCAATAGCTGGACTCTCTGTCTTTACCTCCTCATGGATCAATAGCTGGACCCTCTGTCTTTACCTCCTCATGGATCAATAGCTGGACCCTCTGTCTTCACCTCCTCATGGATCAATAGCTGGACCCTCTGTCTTTACCTCCTCATGGATCAATAGCTGGACCCTCTGTCTTCACCTCCTCATGGATCAATAGCTGGACACTCTGTCTTTACCTCCTGATGGATCAATAGCTGGACCCTCTGTCTTTACCTCCTGATGGATGAATAGCTGGACAATGTCTGGGGAGGTGAACTCCCTGAGGTGCAGCAGCAGGGTCTGAATGGTCTGTACTGGTCTGCTCTGGTCTGCTCTGGTCTGGACTGCTCTGCTCTGGTCTTGTCTGGTCTGGACTGCTCTGGTCTTGATTGCTCTGCTCTGGTCTGGTCTGGTCTGCTCTGGCCTGATCTGATCTGTCTGCTTTGTTCTGGTCTCCCCCTGAGGTATGGATGAGACGCTGTCTTCCAATAAATCAATCCATATTCTAGAAAGACACTTACTCACAAGTATAGCCACAAGTACAGCCACATCCAAGCCTCAGCCCTCAGCTTGCCTGAATTTGTGAGGTGACGTGAGGAGTGTTAACATTTTTCTTCATCTCTGGATTATTTGCTTGGTGAAATCAAAACATATACCAAGCTCTATTTACCGCTACAGTATATCCGAAGGCAATGTGAAACATGGAGGCATTTTTCCTGAAGGGGAAAATAGTAATTGAATGTGAGAATGCATGTTTTAACTGACAAATCCTCCTGTGAGATGTATGTGATAATATATTCTGCTGTTTGTGACTCAGGGGAGTTGGATGAAACCCTCCCTGTATATATTCTTCTACTCTACAGAGGTTCAAATAGCACATTAATCTGCCCTCCCCTGTGCCTCCCTCTGATGGCTTCTAAAATGGGAATGGGGGGGATGGTGAGGAGGGGTGGGGGGGTGGGGGGGGGGTGTCACATTACATCTAAACTGTGGCACCTGAGCTGGATATAGAGAGGGCTCCTGTGCTAGGCTTGATGTTAATTTGTTTGGACATGGTTTATAATTTAATTCCACTGCAGAATTAACTTCCAATACAAGAAACTATTAGCTGGGTAGATGGGGATGGGTACAGACCCATCCCAGGTGAATGGTAAACCTTTCACACTCCCCATTTACAGTGAGGGAAAAAAGTATTTGATCCCCTGCTGATTTTGTACGTTTGCCCACTGACAAAGACATGATCAGTCTATAATTTTAATGGTAGGTTTATTTGAACAGTGAGAGACAGAATAACAACAAAAAAATCCAGAAAAACTTTATCTCCGAGGTGGGTAGGTGTGTGTTGTGAGAGGGCATCTGTCCTGCTGGGGCTGTTTGAAGAGCTTACATCTGTAAAATTATATTACATTCTGTTCTGCATATCAAACTGTACGGGCATCCATTGCATTATAGTAATTTCAGATTCAACACAAATTGGCTGCAACTACAGTGATGGCAGAGGCTGGTGAGGAGAGGACAGCTCATAATCATGAATGGAATTAATGGAATGGTATCAAACACATGGAAAACCAGGTATTTGTGTTTGATACCATTCCATTGATTCCGTTCCACCCATTACTATGAGCCCATTCGCCCCATTTAAATTGCCACCAGCCACCATTGAATCCAAATTAATTTATGTTTAACTTTTAATCAATGATCTTCAAACAAGATTGAATGAATTGACTCACCGTGCACCTGGGTAATATGTCTTCATTTACAAATGTGGTGAAAGATCAGTACAATTATTTAACCACAATGGCTTGTGTCTGTTGAAGCTATATACAAAATGTTCTATTAGAAAAGGAGACTGGGAGGGATCGTTACATTTTGTGTTGGTGGTGTGTGGGGTGTGAAACGATCAGAGAGTATTGTTCCTGTGCCATGTCAAATGCAATCCCTGGCTGAGTGGGATTGGCTGGAGCTTGGCGTGAGGTGAGATGACAGCATCGTACAAGCCATTAGGAGCAGAGGTGTACGCTGAGGGAGCCAGAGAGTCTGGAATCGGCTCAGAGGCCCCCTGATCAAGCCTGATAATCATGTTAACCAGAGGACGAGGACATGGGGATGACGGTAGTTCCTGCTCCTCTAGAACTGCCTGATGGGGAGAAAGAGCACACCAAAGGCAGAGCTTATGAGGCAGGAGCTGCTCTTTGTTCAACCAGAGAGAGCGGAGGAGAGGAGACGAGAGGAGAGGGGAGGGGAGGGGAGGGGAGGAGAGGAGAGGGGAGGGGAGGAGAGGAGGAGAGGAGAGGAGAGGAGAGGAGAGGAGAGGAGAGGAGAGGAGAGGAGAGGAGAACGGCAGGTAGATGGACACCTCTGACACACATTTTTTCTCTTTATCCCAATGGGCTCCCAGCCACCCAGCCACCCAGCACTCAAACAGCTCCCTATTCATCAGAGGTGCATGTCCTTTCCTTAGCACTGGGGAAGTGGTGAAGGGCAGAGAGTGGAGTCGGGAGGTAAGCTACACAGAATTTAGTGAAGCTTTGATTTGATTATACCTTGACTATTAGGGGCACAAACATTACTCACTCAATATATGTGGTATTTTTCTGTTTAATTTTAATATTCCATCGGTTGATTCAGTTTTCTCCAAAAAACAAGTTCTGTTCCATGTTTGTATATCCGACATCCAAGGATTGTTCAGATTAGGACAGATGGGAGATGCCCTGAATGCTCAAGAAATGTTGCTTCTGGTTTCTGTCCATCTGGACATGCTTTTCCCCTGCAACTCCTCACTCACTTTCACACAGGCTTGTTTTGATTCCACAGACAAGAATTCTGATGTGAGCCTGAAACCAGTTCCACAGAACTGAAGGTCTTCTCAAGTAATATTTCCCCTATGTACTCGTTTAAAATGTCCTTCTGAGCTCAGTACTCAAGGACAAAGAGGGTGGTGGTATGCACGATGTGTAGCTCATTTGCTTCAAAGAGTGGTACCATGCAGTATGTATATGATCATGAAAGTCCCATCAGCATCAGTGAGAAATTAAACTCTCTAACATTCTCCCACTAACCAGCTTTCACTGCAACAGTAGATTACCATTACCATGTTTTTGGTTTAAAAACGCCACTCAATCTCTACAGCATAGCTATACAGAATACATCCAGGGTGTGTAACGACATGAACTGACTAAATGTGTGGGCGAAACATTGTTTATCACTTGTTTTGGCAGCCAGATGTTGTTCACTGAATCAACACCTGTATGCTTTGACAAGTCAAGATCAGGGTTGTATTTATTCTCAATCGACCCCATTGTGCCTCATTGCATTCTCTGTATTATCATTAGCAAGTTGCAGATGTAGGCACTTGTCCTTCGGAAATCAAACATGGATTCAGCAGCTGACTCTTCAGATTTCTGTTCTGTCCCAGGCACACCCAGTGAATGTAAATGGTTCTGAACTATGACTGGCTCTCAGGATCTGACACACTGCGCCACCATCCACAGCACTGTAGAAGGAAACACAGGGCCACCGCCATGACGATCACACAGCATCCCGGCTGTTCGCTCTTTGCACTTCTTATACAGTGGGGGAAAAAAGTATTTAGTCAGCCACCAATTGTGCAAGTTCTCCCACTTAAAAAGATGAGAGAGGCCTGTAATTTTCATCATAGGTACACGTCAACTATATGACAGACAAAATGAGAAAACAAAATCCAGAAAATCACATTGTAGGATTTTTTATGAATTTATTTGCAAATTATGGTGGAAAATAAGTATTTGGTCAATAACAAAAGTTTCTCAATACTTTGTTATATACCTTTTGTTGGCAATGACACAGGTCAAACGTTTTCTGTAAGTCTTCACAAGGTTTTCACACACTGTTGCTGGTATTTTGGCCCATTCCTCCATGCAGATCTCCTCTAGAGCAGTGATGTTTTGGCGCTGTCGCTGGGCAACACGGTCTTTCAACAAAGATTTTCTATGTGGTTGAGATCTGGAGACTGGCTAGGCCACTCCAGGACCTTGAAATGCTTCTTACGAAGCCACTCCTTCGTTGCCCGGGCGGTGTGTTTGGGATCATTGTCATGCTGAAAGACCCAGCCACGTTTCATCTTCAATGCCCTTGCTGAGGGAAGGAGGTTTTCACTCAAAATCTCACGATACATGGCCCCATTCATTCTTTCCTTTACACGGATCAGTCGTCCTGGTCCCTTTGCAGAAAAACAGCCCCAAAGCATGATGTTTCCACCCCCATGCTTCACAGTAGGTATGGTATTCTTTGGATGCAACTCAGCATTCTTTGTCCTCCAAACACGACGAGTTGAGTTTTTACCCAAAAGTTATATTTTGGTTTCATCTGACCATATGACATTCTCCCAATCCTCTTCTGGATCATCCAAATGCACTCTAGCAAACTTCAGACGGGCCTGGACATGTACTGGCTTAAGCAGGGGGACACGTCTGGCACTGCAGGATTTGAGTCCCTGGCGGCGTAGTGTGTTACTGATGGTAGGCTTTGTTACTTTGGTCCCAGCTCTCTGCAGGTCATTCACTAGGTCACCCCGTGTGGTTCTGGGATTTTTGCTCACCGTTCTTGTGATCATTTTGACCCCACGGGGTGAGATCTTGCGTGGAGCCCCAGATCGAGGGAGATTATCAGTGGTCTTGTATGTCTTCCATTTCCTAATAATTGCTCCCACAGTTGATTTCTTCAAACCAAGCTGCTTACCTATTGCAGATTCAGTCTTCCCAGCCTGGTGCAGGTCTACAATTTTGTTTCTGGTGTCCTTTGACAGCTCTTTGGTCTTGGCCATAGTGGAGTTTGGAGTGTGACAGTTTGAAGTTGTGGACAGGTGTCTTTTATACTGATAACAAGTTCAAACAGGTGCCATTAATACAGGTAACGAGTGGTGGACAGAGGAGCCTCTTAAAGAAGAAGTTACAGGTCTGTGAGAGCCAGAAATCTTGCTTGTTTGTAGGTGAGCAAATACTTATTTTCCACCATAATTTGCAAATAAATTCATTAAAAATCCTACAATGTGATTTTCTGGAGAAAAAAATTCTCAATTTGTCTGTCATAGTTTACGTGTACCTATGATGAAAATTACAGGCCTCTCTCATCTTTTTAAGTGGGAGAACTTGCACAATTGGTGGCTGACTAAATACTTTTTTTCCCCACTGTACAAATGCCCTTGTTTACTTATTTCATGTCAATACCTGTTCTGTTTATTGTTAGGCTTTAATAGTGTAATATACTCCCACAAATCTCATCAGTGGATTCCTTATTGACAGTCATTCGTCATGTTAACCTGCAATCCAGACAAGGACCTTGAACATAATTATACCACAATATTATCAAGCATAATTGTAATTAAATATATACCCATCTAAAAACACTGCAGAAAGGACCCCCTATTTAATTAAATCAATTTGGAATGGACTACCATCCCAGTAATGACTATTACACCCTTATAAACAACATATACATAGAGGAGTGTGTAGCTGTGCATTGTGGGATGATGAGTACGTGGGGATAATTAGGACTGATTGGCATTCTCCAGTCCCCCTGGACTTGACCCCACTCCCACACTGGTCAGCACACTCAGCCCAGACAGGCCTGTTAAAATGCAGGGGTAGGGAGGGTTAGCCGGCAGGTCCCCACACGTCGACCCGATACATTTTAAAACAGCCAGCCTTAAAGTGATTGACAGAAGGGGGAGGTCTCATCCTTAGTTATTCTTCTAGAAATACATGAGATTGTAAAAAATGTTTGAGTGCGAAATGACTTCATATTCAATCTACAAACAGAGGGAGAGAAGAGATGGGAAGAATAATGCATGAATTGAAGGACTGGTCCAAAGCTATGATGGAAATACATAAATGCACATTACATTTTGTGGCCAAATATAATTTTTTATTGTTGCATGATTTGACTTATCAGCAGAAGGCAAGTTAAAAGCTAACATGTTCATCCAAAAAAGTATTTTCCAGCCAGAAGGCTACATGTAAAAAATTTAAAGCATATTTTATTGAATAGTCTAATTGTGGCAGTTATTATAATTAGTAAACTTCATGCTTAACCTTAACTCTCCTTTATAATTGACAATGACCAGGATCTTGAAGAAACCATATTTTGCCTATTTCCTCCCAAATACCTAGATTTGTGCCTGGGGGAATCTGGTAATTTACTAGCTGTAAATTTGTGCAAGCATGCCTGAAAGTGGACATGAGTGTGTGTTTCTGTTTTCAACATGTTTGTAGTTTTGATCCTGAGCTCATGTGGATTTTCATCTTGAACTGGTTATGAGTTTTTGTATATAAATGACTCATACATTTTAAATATTTTCTGGGATTAGTTAGAAAAAAGGAAATGGTCACACTATCATTACATGGGTGAACTAACACGTACTTGGCCCATCCTGCTCCCCACACCCCTCCATTTCTCAGCGGTTTGATCATACAGGAGGTTGCCATGAGAAACAACAAGATGATGACATAGTTCCCTATTGCACATTTGCAATTTATGTGACAGACACATAGAGCTCTTCGAGTAGTGTAGATGCAGGATTTGATTTGATGTTATTACTCAAGTCACGTCGACACAAAAGATAGAATCGTAGAAGACAGGCGAGAACAGCCATAACTAATGCTAGTTTCAGGTCTTGATTAGGCTACTGCAGGTTCACATTAGCCTAGGCCTATCACAGACCTTATTATCACAGCCCAGGTTTATAAATAGCCTACCACGGAGAATGGATTTGAGCTTATAATTCCCGTTTCCCATGTTGAACATCCACTATTGGTGACCATTTAGACAAGTCAAAATTCAGAATGTACATTAATTTCACAATAAACCACCCACTCCAGTCAGATCAAATAGGACTCACTGTTTTACTCCTCCTGTGGCAGAGAGAGATTTTAGCGCAGCTTTAGGACCCAGGGAGGCTGGCTGGCTACGCGCTCCGCTGCAGGAGAAGCGAAGAGTCATGGACATATTTGTATGGGCTGCTGTTCCATCTCCGCTTTAACTGTAGTGGTCCAGGATTCCCATCTTCTCGAGGATTAGGCTTCTCCAAAGAACTGATTTGGTTCCAGTATCCGCTCCTTTGTTTTTACAAGCAGAGAAGAAGTACCGATATCCGCTCAACTCGTCCAGTTTGCAGTTATAGTTTTAATTTGCTATTATATGGTGTTTGCGCTGCGAGGTAAGGTGGGTTACACAGGAAAGTTTCGCACATCTTCATAAGAGCATGGACCAATTCTTATTTTGATTTAGACAATCACACAGACCAGTATATTACAGCAGAAATTGAAAAAGTGGGTAAGTTGTCATTTATTTGTGAGTTTTACGTGTGTGCTGCACTGATGGTTTGCTCACGGTATGAGATGCAGCTAGTGCAGTAGTGTAAAGCATGCGTTCGTTCCTCTTTTGTCGCTCGGCTATGTAGCATGCCTGGGCAATGTTTTAATGGTGTTTGTCTTTACACAATAGTCCTCTTTCTAAAACGGAACATTTCAGTACATTAACGTATATTCCTAATTAGATGATTTTTTTGTTGTTTTTTTAAGAATCAAAAGAAAGCACCTCGCGACCATAAGGCTATCCGTTATTGGCTACTTCACTATATCTCAAAAGGAACTGTAGGCTAGGCAAATGTACATAGGCCTACATACATATTGGTTAAAACATATTCAGGTGTGGACACTGTATTAACAGCAGCTTGAGAAGCATACTGTGCTGTAGCCCCATCATGGCTGTACGGATACATCCCCTGGCCTTTTGCTTTAATTTTAAACTTTAATTATTGTGAAATCTGATACATCCAGCACATGTTTTGTAGTAGGCATTTATGCCACTGTCATTTATCGTGCGTGTAAACTTTCGCACTTGTTGTCACTCTTGTGAAATCTTACATCACTGTGAATAATTGGTGAATAGAAAATCATTATTGATCATTCTTAGTGAAGGCAGCACGAGCTGGCGTAAAAGCACAGAGCTGGCATCTTTCTATCGTCCGCAGTCCGTGGTCCCCATGGTAGCCTGTACGATGCCTCTGCATGTAAACGAGGATGTATAATAGAATGTCCATTTGAACCAAATACAAATAGCCATCGTAGTTTAAAGTGTAAAGAGTTGACTATTCAGTCAGTCAAGTCTGAGCTCACCTGAACAAGCTGCATTTTATATTCACGGAATGTATGCCGCCGGAGCTGTCCTCTCCGTTAGGTGCTGAAAGTTTCTGCAACTGTCCACTTGGAGTGTCGTGTCATGAAAGGGAATTAAATGAAATATGACTGACTGTCATTGTAGCAAAGACTCCGGTCTATTTGCACGTAATTTATATATGTTAGATGGATTATTTCCAGCGTAATCTTTATCTTTACGGTTCTCTCGTTTTCAATATCTGATTATTCAATGGATTTTGTATGTTTCATTTTGTCCTAAGATAAATATTTTCCCAAATAAATATCCAAATAAATATTGAGTCACTTCTTATATAAAAATATACCCGGAGGATGTATATCACTCTGTGCCTGCATTATGAAAAGATGTGTATTGCTTTATTTAAAATGTCTACATATCATATCCATTTAATTCATAAATGTGGTGATTTGCAATTACCATATCCAACAAGGTAGCTTTTATTTAAAAAACATTTAGGGGGTAGATCAGCTTTAATATTATAGACAGATTGTAGCTTCCATCAATGTAATTGTCTGCATCATTTCCATTCCCCCATATATATTTTTTTGTAAATATATACATTTATATATATACACACTACCAGTCAAAAGTTTAAAACACCTACTCATTCAAGGGTTTTTCTTTAGCTTTACTATTTTCTACATTGTAGAATAATAGTGAAGACATCAAAACTATGAAATAAAACATATGGAATCATGTAGTAACCAAAAAAGTGTTAAACAAATCAAAATATATTTTATATTTGAGATTCTTCAAATAGCCACCCTTTGCCTTGTATATATATACATACACATACACATACATACATACCCACATATCCAACAAGGTAGCTTGCTGCGTTGAAAGTCATGGATCTCACCGGGAATTGCATTGGGGACTATGAGACAATCAATACATTGAGCTACAACTACAGAAGGCTTTGCATTTCAAATGCAATCTCAAGACATTTATCCACTATCTACAGTAAGAATAACCTTGCTTAGATGTGTCTCCCATTATAACCATAGCCTATAGCATCTGTATGTGATTGCTTTGCAGGTTATCAATGTGTGGTTTGCTTTGAGTGCAATGTACAAATGAGATGTCTTTTATCGTGTGTACTGTAGAACTCCATAGCATTGTGTATCACTGAGCAGTGAGTTTTATGTTGATGTACACTGAACAAAAACATAAACCCAACATGCAACAATTTCAAAGACTTTACTGAGTTACAGTTCAGATAAGGAAATAAGTCAATTGAAATAAATCTATGGATTTCACATGATTTCACAGATATGCATGTGTTGGTCACAGATACCTTTAAAAAAGGTAGGGGCATGGATCAGAAAACCAGTCACTATCTGGTGTGACCACCATTTGCCTCATGCAGCGTGACACATCTCCTTCACATAGAGTTGATCAGGCTGTTGATTGTGGCCTGTGAAATGTTGTCCCACTCCTCTTCACTGGCTGTGCGAAGTTGCTGGATATTGGCGGGAACTGTAACACGTTGTCGTACATGTCGATCCAGAGCATCCCAAACATGCTCAATGGGTGACATGTCTGGTGACTGTGCAGGCCATGGAGAAACAGGGACATTTTCAGGCTCCAGGAATTGTGTCCAGATCCTTGCGACATGGGGCCGTGCATTATCATGCTGAAACATGAGGTGATGGAGGCGGATGAATGGCACAACAATGGGCCTCAGGATCTCGTTTATTCAAATTGCCATTGACAAAATGCAATTGTGTTCGTTGTCCGTAGCTTTTGCCTACCCATACCATAATCCCTCCACCACCATGGGGTGCTCTGTTCACAACGTTGACATCAACATACCGCTCGCCAACACAATGCCATACACGCTGTCTGCCATCTGCCCTATACAGTTGAAACCGGGATTCATCCATGAAGAGCACACTTCACGAGCATGCCAGTGGCCATCGAAGGTGAGAATTTGCCCACTGAAGTCGGTTACGATGCTGAACTGCAGTCAGGTCAAGACCCTGGTGAGGACGACAAGCACGCAGATGAGCTTCCCTGAGACGGTTTCTGACAGTTTTGCAGACATTCTTCGGTTTTGCAAATCCACAGTTTCATCAGCTGTCCGGGTGGCTGGGCTCAGACGATCCCGCAGATGAAGAAGTCAGATGTGGAGGTCCTGGGCAGGCGTGGTTACATGTGGTCTGCGGTTGTGAGCCCGGTTGGACATACTGCCAAATAAGCTTTTTGTGCGTATGGAACATTTCTGGGATCTTTTATTTCAGCTCATGAAACATGGGACCAACACTTTACGTTGCGTTTATATTTGTGTTCAGTATATATGTCATGTGAGCAAGGGCAGATAATTTATCTGTGTCTCTCTGTCTAGTAATGCTCAACACTAAGCTACAGAGCAGCCAACTCTACTGTGATGTATTTCTCTTCCCTCAGGGGACCTTGCCATGGCAGCAGTGGCATCATAATGACCGGAGCGGAGCAAATGGAATGGCATCAAACACCTGGAAACCATGTGTTTGATGTATTTGATACCATTCCAGTGATTCCACTCCAGCCATTACCACGAGCCCGTTCTCCCCAATTAAGGTGCCACCAATCTCCTGTGCATGGCAGCTACATTAAATGACATATAATACTGGCACTGAGGTTTACAACAGTATAATTAGGCTAATCTATGGCACATCATATATTCATCCAAGTGTTTGAGTGTGTGTGTGTGTGTGTGTGCATTTGTGTGTGTGCGTGTGTGTGTGTGTGGATTTTGTTTGTGCCAAACTTTTAGGAGCTTCTGCTCTGAGACCACCAAAGTGTGACCACTACTAATCCCACCGCCTGTATTCTTTCTGGATTAGGATTAAAACAGGTCTGCAGGGATTTCTGTGGCCAGGTGGACCAGTCAGTCTGCTGTGAAATCCCTGTTTTTTTACCCATGCTCTGCTTCCTCATGCAATCAGGCCCTGGTGTGATCTTAGAGGAATATGTTACTCACTTCACTGAGTTCAGCACTTTGGAGGCACTTTCCTGATGGATCCAAACACGCCTTCTACAGACCTGAACAGCCATATCCTGATTTCCCATCAGTCTGTCCTCACCTTCTCTTTTCTCCTTCTCGGTGCTGCTCTGACCTCCTCCACTGGACTGTGAACACTAGCCTGTAAACCCCTGCTTTTCGGTCATGTCATGACTCTGCTAAGTTGACTTTACTAGTGATCCATGAGTTGCAGGTGCCTTACCCTCCATGGCTGAAAACAACAACTAACGAAAGTCATTGTTTCTAGGGCAACAGCACTATAAACATTGGTTACGTTGTGGGAGGCAAACCGTCTGTCTAGAGAGACTATTACAATACTTTTTTTGAGCACATTTTTCTTAATAGCAATAAAGCTCTGAAGTGCAGACAGAAATTCTACACTGGAAAGTAAAGTTTTATCAAAGATCCAAGTCAATAGAATATATTTATATATTTTAATATGCTGTAAAAAGTACAAGACACCAATCTGATTATAGAATTGACTCCTTTTTATTGCCTGCCGGGCTTTGAGGTGTAGAGCTCTCACCAAGGTAATGGAATATCCATCTTGTTACATGTGAATCTCATTGAATTCCAATAATATTTGAGTAGGCATTATTTATGGCAAAATAATGCGATTAGGTTTTTTGCTATGGAGAGGGCATCTCGGTTTTTGTAATGGTTTTACAAGAGGTTTGAACACTGAGAGGCTATGTTGCACACCACCTGTAATTCCATTACATTATTGATTGATGTGAGTCTTCTGTTCTCCCCTTATTTTATTGTCAGTGCAAATATTTGCTGCCTGATTAGTTGTCCTGAGGATATTTCTCAGGTGTAGTCTTCTTAATCTGCCCTGTCTGTCAACATAGCTGGGCTGTGTCCACTGCAGGTTTCTAGGCCCTGTCTATTGGTGTTCCAACCATAACATATTGGATCACAATGGAGCTGAATGGTCCCGAAACACAAGCACAGATACAGGATGGAAGCTAGAGGGAGAGAGAGAGATATGAGGAGAATGAATCTCACATTATTATTTTGCCAAGTGTATGTGTGTTTGTTGGAACATGGCAGGCGGGTGTGCCCACAGTGAAACCCTGGCTGTATCTCTCATTGCCTGGGTAAATCTCTATAATCCAGAGAGGCGGACCAGATATACCTCCATGGTAAATCTGAGGCTTATCAGGCCGACTAGGAATGTAGGTGTGTAGAAGCCAAAGGAGAACATTAGCAGATTTCATCTAGCAGGATTAGTGATATTTGGAAAAGAGAGGCAGCTAAAAAGATTAAGATATCGAATTCAGTGGGCAAAACCAACAACAATGAGAGCTGTTTGGTGCATGCAGTTACAGTTTCAGCTGACATTAGGACATTGCCTTTACAAAGCTGTTGTATAATTTGTCTTCTGTCTGTGGGGAAGGAACGTGGTATTAAACATTGTATTGCCTAAAGTTAATGCTCTAATTCTTGAATTGTTAAAACAATACCTCAAACTGCACTCACAATCGGAATCTTTCCTAACAAAATTGTGTAAACAGATCTCTCACTGCAGGTGAGGAAACAATGGGGGAAGTGATTATTGGTCCTCATCCTCAACCAACTGTCCAGATGTTTGAATGGCCTGAGGCTGCTGACAACCAACTGTCCAGATGTTTGAATGACCTGAGGCTGCTGATGATTGATTTATCCTTTTGTTATATTCATCGCAAGGCTGTACTGCTGTGATAGGAATGTGATGGTGATGTTTCCTCTGAGTTGGTCTGTCAGATTGAAAACCTCCTGTCTCCTGTCCTCCACGGCTCATTCCCATAGTGCCCCTGAGGCTGTGGGCCTGACATGAGGGAGATCCTGTTCACTTTGACCCCCCTGACCCTCTCCTGCAGGGAGTCCAGTGCTGGGGGACGGTGGTAGGTCTCATTACTTCTATATGACACCCTGTGGATGCCATGTCTATCTTAATGTCAACCTCTGTGGTGAGTCAATTAGTCAGATCTGGAGCTAGAATAGTAGAATCGGGGTGAATGATCTGGTTGGACACATCTGCACAGCAGGTGGCAGCCATGTTGTTATGCGTTGTTATGAAGAACTTTGCTCTACCATAAACTAGAGAAGATGGAAAGCCATATTCAACAACTCTAGCTATATGGATACAGTGACTACATATTAGTCTAGACAGAGGGTGGATTTCCAAAGAGTAGTATGATGAAACCCCCCACTTTTATCAGAGTGTTGTTAAATCCAGCCAGCTTTTCTTCATCATGTTTGTGCCCTCCTTTTGAAATCAAAGCTTTAGTCTTCACTGATATTGAATTCAGTTGGGATGACTCTTAAAAGTGATGCAGAATACAATATATTTTTAATCAGAGCACTCAGCAGAAGAATAAGGACTGATAGTGATTGAACAAGTAGGTGAAAAGAGGAGAGAGGATGATGGAGGAGGATGAATGAAATGGATGAGATGATCAGAGGCTTGGGTGACGGCATCTCTTTGCTAGTTCTCAAGGAGAAATTCAGTCCGCTGAAAATCAGCAGCACTGCATGAAGATGAATGCCCTGTTTTTAAACACCTTAAGTTTGTCTCCCTAATACATGACACTGTGTGTGTGTGTGTCAGCCTCTCTCTCAGTTACACATCCTCATTGTTTAACAGCAGCCAGATCTCTCTATGCTGCTCCTTCTGTGACTGTGTTTGGTTCATTGTCAACCACAGGCACACACAGTCATGCTACTTCTAGTAATCTCTTCATTTCAAAGACATCAATATAATGTACCATTACAGAGCTTTTTGCTTATGATCTCAATCACTGCTTCAGAGTGGTGCTGATATATGGGATCTTATTGAAGCTTTTTCCACGGTTTAATTATTGTGTCATTACAGTAATTTGTTTCAAGGTAAAGTGGTTAGTAAATACATTTAATAAAGTATATCCGTGTGCAGCATGTGTAGCGGTTTAGAGTTAGAAGCTCTCAGCCTGTCTTCATACCTCACAGTATCATTTCACACTGACCAAACCTCCTGTGTCAGCACCTGCTTTCTAAACACATCCAGCATTTGGAGAAATATCTTTGCTCTATCATTTTGTGTTTCTACAAGCAGTAAGGTGCTGCATAATTTAGCAGGTTTTAATGTCATAAAACAGCTTGGGTCCCTGTGGGGGGTGCTGGGCTGTAATTGGGCTGTTTTTCATCCCTGCCCGGCGCTTTTAAAGACAGGCTTTTAAGTCGGGACTGTCCTTCCTGCGGCCTGGAGCTGGGTGAAGCGAGGGGCTGAGGCTGCGCAGTGGCAGAGAGAACCATATCTCTTCCTGGAGAGGACTGCCCTGACTTTCCTCCTCTCCTGCCTCAGCACCCTCTTCTTCCTCCTCCTCCTCCTCCTCCTCCTCCTCCTCCTCCTCCTCCTCCTCCTCCTCCTCTTCCTCATCCTCTTCCTCTTCCTCCTCCTCCTCTTCCTCTTCCTCCTCCTCCTCCTCCTCCCTCCTCCTCCTCCTCCTCCTCCTCCTCCTCCTTGTCCTCCTCCCCCTCCTCCTCCCCCTCCTCCTTGTCCTCCTCCTTGTCCTCCTCCTTGTCCTCCTCCTCCTCCTCCTCCCTCTCCTCCTCCTCCTCCTCCTCCCTCTCCTCAGCCCTTTCTCTCAAAGGGCTGGTGGCTCACCACTAGCTTACAGCTGCTCTACTTTACTTATCAGTGTGCAGAGGGAAAGACTCTCACATGATAACATGACAGAGGAGATGGGATGAGACCATTTTCAGCCTTGACACTTTCTCCCACATACCTGGGTGAACATCACCGGCAAAGCAGTCTGCTAACACAGGCATAGGGATGTGACTAGATAAGTGATCCATCAAGAACAACCAAAGAGAGACAGTCACACCAAGGTCTCATATGTGTTGTCCATATTGATTAGGATTCACTATTTCCAATATGCACACTTCTGTATTTACATGGTGCTTTGTGTTTGGTGGGTAAATGTTTATCTCACCAGATATCCTCCAACACAGAGGAGGAGATGGTGCCTGGTCAGCAGTTGCTGCTTGTCTGATGTCAATACCCAGCTCCAAACTGGATTGGGAAGAGTACACAATGTCGTCTAGACAGAATGTTTGTCCGTTCTTCTCAGATGCAGGGGTTGCTTACAGTGTTATAATTTAGACCAATTCTATTAACCAGACCTGATGCAGAAGTCAAAATGTGTGTGTGTGTATGTGTGTGTATGGGTGTGTATGGGTATGCGTGCTTGTGTGTGTGTGCCTGCCTGTTTGCATGCGTGCGCGCATGTGTGTCTGTCTGCCTGTCTGCCTGTCTGTCTGTCTGTCTGTCTGTCTGTCTGTCTGTCTGTCTGTCTGTCTGTCTGTCTGTCTGTCTGTCTGTCTGTCTGTCTGTCTGTCTGTGTCTGGCTATCTGTCCGTCCGTCTGCCTGTCCGTCTGCCTGCCTGCCTGTCTGTCTGTCTGTCTGTCTGTCTGTCTGTCTGTCTGTCTGTCTGTGTCTGGCTATCTGTCCGTCCGTCTGCCTGTCCGTCTGCCTGTCTGTCTGTCTGTCTGTCTGCCTGTCTGCCTGTCTGCCTGTCTGCCTGCCTGTCTGTCTGTCTGTCTGCCTGTCTGTCTGTCTGTGTCTGGCTATCTGTCCGTCCGTCTGCCTGTCCGTCTGCCTGTCTGTCTGTCTGTCTGTCTGTCTGTCTGTCTGTCTGTCTGTCTGTCTGTCTGTCTGTCTGTCTGTCTGTCTGTCTGTCTGTCTGTGTCTGGCTATGTCTGGGGATGTGGGATCAGCTGGAGGCTGTAGCAGTGCCTGCCTGTTTGCTTGCGTGCGCGCATGTCTGTCTGTCTGTCTGTCTGTCTGTCTGTCTGCCTGTCTGCCTGTCTGTCTGTCTGCTTGTCTGCCTGTCTGCCTGTCTGTCTGTTTGTCTGTCTGTCTGTCTGTCTGTCTGTCTGTCTGTCTGTCTGTCTGTCTGTCTGTCTGTCTGTCTGTCTGTCTGTCTGTCTGTCTGTCTGGCTATCTGTCCGTCTGCCTGTCTGTCTGTCTGTCTGTCTGTCTGTCTGTCTGTCTGTCTGTCTGTCTGTCTGTCTGTCTGGGGATGTGGGATCAGCTGGAGGCTGTAGCAGTGATCAGGTCAACAGTGAGGTGGCCTGGGGCCAGGCATCGAGCAGAAACAAAGGCAAGGGCAAAAGCACTGAAGGTGCAAGTCAAGCACAACAGACTGCCATATATATAGAGCTACAAGCGATGCATACTGTAGATTAGTCTATGTAGAAGGAAGGATATAATGCCCTCTCTCCCTCAGTCCTCTAAATCAATGGCCATTATATGACCTGGTTACAGTGTGATCAGACTAGACCTGCATCTGCTGGTGTGCGTCCACATGCGATGGATGCGTGTGTTAATGATGGTTCAGTATGGCCTGGCTGGTGGATGCCGGTTGCCTCTCTAATTACCTGGAGATAGAGATTGTTATTCATGGTGAGGGACAGTGGAATAACCCTCCTTGGGGTGGCTCCCCCAGGCTGCATGGCTTTGAGGATTGATGTGGGCAGATGTGCAGAAAACAGAGGCCACCTCATGATTTCTGAGCGGTTGTACTAATAATGGCGAGTGGTACCAGGCTATCTTTCACCCTCTTTAACGGCCGGCCAGCCTGATTTAAGGTCTGGTTTTACTGACTAAGCAGTGGTTTTCATCTCTAGTCTGCTGATCACCACTGGCTATAGCTCATTTATACAGTAGCTGTACGTTAGACATTGCCATCTCTGTATAGTAATACAGGCAAATGCCAGGGAGAGAGAGATAAAAGCCAGTCTTCACGCTGTTTGCTTCAGGGGACAGAGAACCACCATTAAAAGGTGAATGTGTTCAGACTTTCAGGACCTCACACCTCCCAGGCAGAAATGATCAGTGGTGGAAAAAGTACTCAATTGTCATAGAGTAAAAGTAAAGATGCCTTAATAGAAAATTACTCAAGTAAAAGTGAAAGTCACCCAGTAAAATACTACATGATTAAAAGTCTAAAAGTATTTGGTTTTAAATACACTTAAGTATCTAAAGTAAATGTAATTGCTAAAATGTACTTATCAAATCAAATCATTTCAACTTCCTTATACTAAGCAAACCAGACGGCACAATTTGTATTTATTTGTATTGACGGATAGCCAATGCACGCTCCAACGCTAAGACATCATTTACAAACAAAGCATTTGTGTTTAGTGAGTCCGCCAGATCAGAGGCAGTAGGGATGACCAGGGATGTTATCTTGATAAGTGTGTGAATTTGACCATTTTCCTGTCAAAAATGTAACAAGTACTTTTGGGTGTCAGGGAAAATGTATTATTTTCTTTAGGAATGTAGTGAAGTAAAAGTAAGATGTTTTCAAAAATAGAAATAGTAAAGTAAAGTACAGATACCCCAAAAAACGACTTAAGTAGTATTTTTACTTAAGTACCACTGGAAATGATCAATGGTGGTGTTTTTACTCCCATGTCCTGCCTGTGTGTCCATTCTGGTTGTGTTTAAGTGTGTGACAGGACAGGGCAGTCCGGGGGACGTGCTCTAATTCCCTGCAGTGTCTGTCAGGGCCCTGTCCCCCAGAGCTCTGACAGAGGGGGCTATTATTTTCCCATCGTGGTGGCCCGGGTCCCCAGGGAGAGGCTGGTCTGCCTGACCGTGTGACTGACAGCTCCGTAAACACACTCAGCCACCTGCCTGCCGTGGGGTGACTGAGTGAAAGATCACGCGCTGATGCTCTAGCCCTAGCCCTAGCCATGCCTCTTTGTTTGTCCCCCCTCCAGCTCTCAGACGTGACCTGGTCCACTCACCTTCACCTGACACATCAAAGTTCAGCTGCCGGTAGTGAGGTCATTACTAATATCGGCCAACCCTGGCCACCACAGAACAAGAGAAGCAACACCCCCCATCAATCCATCACCTTCACCTCAACCCCATGTGCTTTTTCTTTTCCTGTGATTTTTTCAATATTTCCTGATGTGCTCTATTAGTTCCTTTAATCTAATAGAACAGTGCAGGGTGTTGTGGAGGCTGGGGCTGGCCTCCATCCGTATATGTAACTAAGATGGATGAGTGTGCAGGGGTCGTACTCCTCTCCTCCCACGCTGCTCTCTCCTCTCCTCTCCTCTCCTCTCCTCTCCTCTCCTCTCCTCTCCTCTCCTCTCCTCTCCTCTCCTCTCCTCTCCTCTCCTCTCCTCTCCTCTCCTCTCCTCTCCTCTCCTCTCCTCTCCTCTCCTCTCCTCTCCTCTCTTCTGGTCCTCTATACTTATTGCGATGTAGAGTCAGGATCATCAGGCAGGGTCATCTATTTACATAAAGGGCAGGAGACAGGAATGCCCTATGTATGTCTGTGTCTGTCTGTGTGTGTGTCTGTGTGTGTGTGCGCACGCTCATCTCTGTGTGTGTGTGTGTGTGTGCGTGCGTGTGCAATTGCGTATCAATCCAGTGTGCCTCGAGGCAATTTCTTGTCTATTTTCTTCCAACATAATTTTTTTTGTTGCTTCTACAAAAATGGCTTCAACCACACACACACACACACACACACACACAAATACACACACACACACACACACACACTCACACACACACACACACACACAGGTATGCCTGCACACTCACTCTCTCCGAACACACACAGAGTATGTGGAGGGGCACACACACTTTTCCAACACACTGTATTGATGGATTATCTTCTCTCTCTTTCCTTCAGTCTTTTGGGTCTGCATGACCTAAATGGAACAGCATGAAGTAATCGTCTGCTTGTAATAGTAACCTCTGGAATACATTTACTCCTGTCAAACATACAATCCCTCTGAGAGATTGGCCCAAATTACTGTTCCTTGTTTTTTTGGGGGGGGGTAAAGGACCTATTTTACCCCTGCAGAGCTCTCATCTGATCTTTCCTCAAAAATAGTAGAGATGTACGGATGTGGGGATTGGCATTGCATTTAGTCTTAAATAACACTATTCGCTTTTCTCTTCCCTCCAGTAACCTTATTTTGGAGAAATAACTTTCTTTATGAATCATCAGAAGTCTATGGATATGTCCTCCAGGATTATTTATTTCATGTTTGATAATTGCAGTGCTGTTCCTCGGGAGGCTCTTTAAATTATATATGAAAGTGAATTGATTAGAAGTTGTGTTTTTATGTACCATGTATCAAAAAAATATGGTGCAATGCATCAACTCGTCATAAGTTGTTTATTATTGCGAGATCTTAAAGTATTTATAGTTATTTATTTTGATCAGTAAAAGTGATGAAAAAGATGACATTAAAGAAATCCTTCACCTTCCCACACAACAGTTTGGTCCTCTCGATACAACTACAACATATCATTATTTAGTTGGAGTAAGAGCTTTTATCCTCCCAGATTCAGATTAATGTTTTCATCAACAGTGTCTGAAAATGAACACTTTAAATCCTACATGCACATAACCCCTGTTTTTCAAGGAAAAGAGAATCTATTTGATTAAGGTTAAGAAAGTGTTTTGAAGATAGCCAGAGCAAACGAGCACTCCCTATTGAGGTGTATTTTGTGCTGCTAGCACTGCAGATTGAACAGAGACTCTCCATCATCTCTCTTTTTATTGTTCTGTTAAGGGTGTTTACCCGCAAAGACATGACCACGGTCACAACTGGCCTTTTTGGTATCACGGCACTCTCTATGTTGTCTCTCTGGACCCAGTCTGAAAGCTTTTAAGGATAACAAAAACAAAAAATTGTATCAAAGGCCACTCCAAACCCTGTAATCAATGTTGCACATGGGTGTTTTATCTTTTATAATTTATCTCATTTATTCGTATAATTTATTTATTCAATCTGGAATTAGCTATACAATCTTGAATTACAATATGTATAGTGGAGGCTGCTGAGGGGAAGACGGCTCATAATAATGTCTGGAACGGAGCAAATGGAATGACATCAAACCATGTGTTTAATATATTTGATACCATTCCACCAATTCCGCTCCAGCCATTACCACGAGCCCATCCTCCCCAATTAAGGTGCCACCAACCTCCTGTGTATGAGGTACATTTTGGTCACTAGTGTTGATAGGATAGGGACTCGGAACTATGCATAAGTGTTGTGGTTTGTGAAGGGATAGAATCTTGTTGAATTCCTGGTTGAAGTCAAGTTCACTATCAAGCTCCTCTAGACTGAATACAAAACATATACATTTTGAATTGCAGTTGTTTGTAAGGGAACTTGGAATAGTTTTATCTAGTGTAGTGTTCACCAACTATCTTACTGTAAAGTTGTATTCCATTTACATCTATTTCCATGGCAAGCAGGCCTGCTCTTCCCTGAGAATGTATAATGTACTGCTGGTGGTCACAAAGGGAGAGGAGTGGGGAGAGAGACCTCTGGGCCCCCTGACCCTAGACCCCATGTCCTGCCCCCTCCACCCACTGCTCCTCCTACTCCTCCATACCCTTTCCCACCTAGCCTCCCCGACATCTCTCAGCCCACACCCACCCACTCTCAGGTCACAGAGGATGATGGGGAACCAACCAGGTTCAGACGTCATGAACTCAGGTCACACCCTCTGATGCGTACAGACCCAGCGAGGAAGGTCAGGACATTCAGAATCCCATCAGATGTGGAATGAGTTGAGCCAGATTTGATTTCTTCCTCTCTCCTCTACTCCTTCCTTTTGTAGCTAGTGGTGTAGTTTGAGTGTGTATCTAAATGCTCAGGGGGTCAGGAGGACACAGTAACAAGGGCAGTGTCACAGAAAGCCTCGGGTTACACTCTCTAATTTAACCCCAAAGGGTCCCGTGTTGCTCAGTTGGTAGAGCGTGGCACTTGCATTGCCAGGGTTGTGGGTTCGATTCCCACTTGGGACCAGTGCAAAAATGTATTTACTCACTACTGTAAGTCGCTCTGGATAAGAGCATCTGCTAAATGACTAAAATGTGAAATGTAAATGATGACAACACATTAGCTACTCACCACCAAGTCAGCCTAATCACCCTCCCTGCTACTGTACTGTAATTAGCCAGTTGATAATGTCACGATGCGTGAGTGGAAATTTAATATTGTCAAGTGTGAATGTTCTGCTCACTGCAACACAATGAATATTCAGTTCAGCGTCCCCATTGTTTGCCTGCCGCACTCAGATCAACACAGAGGCATGAATCAGGAAATGTCCTTTTGTAACGTTGTAAAAAACAAATACTGTGGAAAGAGAATAAAGATGACAGGCTCTGTAATTACCAATTTAACTTGCCAAGTACTATTGTGTCATTTTACTCAACATGGGGAGGAAAAAGCCAGTAAGTGAGTGTTTAGAAAGGAACAAGATGTTTGTGGCGGTAGGAATTACACACCCAGAAACACACACACACACACACACACACACCCCAAGGGGACAAAGCAAAAGTGTTGGTTCACTTGGATGCACACATCCTGGTTTTGACCCTGTGTTCTAATTGGTGCAGACAGAGAGAAGCTCTGACTGCCACTGCAGCAAGAATACTCCGCCTGTGCCTGCACTCTAATTAACTAGATAACCTATGAGATTTGTAATCTCTGGATTTTGGGGTATCATCATGTATTAACTTTAATTAAGCTTGTGTGCCATGCTAGCTAATTAGATGAATAGATGCTTATTTTTAATCTGGATAATATGAATACATTTTACGCAAGCGCAAATCAGTCAGTCTGGTTAATTACAGTATGTCTGTGATAGCTGTAGTTAGAGACATAGTGCAGCAGCCGTGCCTGCTCCTGTGTGTGACGTATCTGTCTGGATTAGGGACATGTGATGGAACCCTCATGGAGAGATGATGTGCTCCGTTCTCCAGTCTGAACACAGATCACCATGGCAGACGGAAGGCTGTAGAAGCACATAAGCATGTTCAGGCCCACTGCACCTGTCCATCACCGGGGAGATGGGATGAAGAGCACATGCTGGTTGTCTGACATTTCCTGTTGTGTGTACGGTGGTGGCAGTTGTTAATGCGTGATGTGTCACATGTCACAGATTTGCTGTGTGCTTGTTATTTGCTGGAGCTTGAAGTTACACTAGGTCAGGTGTGGGTTTAGGTGTGTTGAATCTTGGTCCTCTGTAGCTTAGTTGGTACAGCATGGCGCTTGCAACGCCATGATAGTGGTTTCAATTCCTGGGACGACCTGTATATAAAATGCACGACTGACTGAAAGTCGCGTTGGATAAAAGCGTCTGCTAAATAACCTATATTATTTTGTTATATTATATAATCTTCCCCGGTTGGTAATAGAGAGGTCATAAAGTACTAAATGTTGTAGGTAAAACAGACAACCTGTTAGATGTAGATACCTTCATAGAAGAGGAAACATTATATATAAGGCTCAATAGCACGGTGCTCTATGGACTATGATTGAGAATTCCTGTTCTGACCCAACACAACTTTACTCAGACAGAACTGAGCCAGAAGGCTTCCCTTTGTTATACTGGAAAACAACATGGCCAACTTCACCTGTAAGACAAATACTCAGTAATTTACCATAATCCACGTTATGTGCATAGAAAGTGTGTGAATAGAAGATGAAGGGGATCAGTTGGAGATTAAAGTGAATGAGATGTTAGGAGGAAACGTGGCGGTGGCCCAGTTTGCCTAGCGGAGGACTCCAGTCATGTCTCCTTGTGTGTTTCTATACATTGTGTATTTCACTTCAGGCTCTCTCTGACAGGTGTGGTGGGGATATACGCTTCTCAAACAGAGGTTATAGGAAAGTACATCAATGTTTGCCTTCTAGCTAGGGAATAGTATTTACACCGTATCCTTGATGGAATTATTCTAATACAGCAAAACATTGTGTTTTATTGATTAACTTGTGTCAAACTAAAAAAATCAGTAAACTAAGACACTATAACATCATTCCTGCCGTATCTATATACATTACCATTTAGATAGATGTTCTGGCCTTCTGTGAGCATGCAGAAACCATACCAATATGTGGTATTTGTGTGGTGAAATGGATCAAATGAGGATATGGAAAGCAGACTGAGGTTCCAGTGTTGTCACTCGCAGTAGGAAGAAGCCGTGCCTGGCTACAACCCTCTGTCCTCCACAAAGTGCATCTGAAACACTTTCCCATTCCTGATGTCACTTTTTGTTGCCATGTTGTTTTAGGTCTCACTGAGTTGGCAGGCACCTCGCTCTGCTTTCACACCCAGAGAGACGCTGGTAAGAGAGACGCTGGTGAGAGAGACGCTGGTGAGAGAGACTGTAGAAGCTTTTCAGAGAGTCGCTGGTGTCAGACTGTAGAAAGAAATAGATCCATGATGAAGATATTATTCTGGGGATTTAATTTGCCAAAATGGGTCGGTAAAGTGCAGAGCTACGGTGATTAATGATTATGGCTGTTATGCCTGAGGAGGAAAATCATTTTGTGCGGCTGTTGAAATCTTTTGATGTCTTATAAACGCACATCAGTCTTATGTGTCAATCAAGGCTAATGGGGAGCATACTGAAAGCAAAAACACCTTGGCTTTATTTGTCTGTGGCAGTCTGTGTGGGAGGCTTGATGTTGGTGGTGTAGAGCGTCTAATGGCTATTTCCATTACCCTTGAAATAGGAGTGATTTACCCTGAGCTTGGGTTGCTAAGCCTGTCTTTAGCGGAGTAGTATAGAACCCTTAAAAGCCCTAACCCAAGGCCCATAGCTGCCGTGCCTGTGTCTGTGCTTTGTCTGCCCATGGAAGCTAGGATAGTGACACATACAAATGCTTATGGGCCAAGAACACGTTCATAGCAGTGAAAGGGTTAACTCGGTATCTAGTTGGTGGAATTGCAGAAAGTGTCCCGGGACCAGGGAAGGCCCCACTTGTCTCAGCAGGAGGATAGTCCTGGATGAAAAATCCTCATTCTAACAGCACTAACTACAATTGATGATGCAATAGTCAAGGCTTGAGTAATGAGAGGAAGCAGGTTATAGGATGAGGTTCATCAGTTTGAACCATGCAGAACATGCGTATTGGTTAAGGATCGGACCCTTTTTTCAATTTTTCGCCTAAAATGACATACCCAAATCTAACTGCCTGTAGCTCAGGACCTGAAGCAAGGATATGCATATTCTTGATACCATTTGAAAGGAAACACTTTGACGTTTGTGGAAATGTGAAATTAATGTAGGAGAATATAACACATTAAATCTGGTAAAAGATAATACAAACAAAAAAACATGCGTTTTCTATTTATTTTTTTGTTCCATCATCTTTGAAATGCAAGAGAAAGGGCCACACTATAATATTGCAGTTTAGGCTCAATTTAGATTTTGGCCACTAGATGGCAGCAGTGTGTGTGTAAAGTTTCAGATTGATCCAGTGAAGCATTTCAATACTAAACTATTTTGTATCAAGTCTGCCCAAATGTGCCGAATTGCTCAATTGATACATTTTGAAGTACATAACTATAGAAACATACAGAAATGATATGGTAATACGAAATGTAAGTTTATACACTCCCGGGGGGCAGAGACAGCAGGGGTTCAAACTGTAGAACCCAGTTCCTACATTTGAATATTAAAAAATTGATTTTATCAAACAAAACTATGCTACATTTTATCTCTGGGACCCTTAGGATGACAAATCAGAGCAAGATTACTGAATGTAAGTACATTATTTTCCTTCAGAGGTGAATATATCAAACCAGTTGCCGTGATACGTTTTTTGTTGTTGTGCACTCTCCTCAAACAATAGGATGGTATTTTTTCACTGTAATAGCTACTGCAAATTGGACAGTGCAGTTAGATTAACAAGAATGTAAGCTTTATGCCCATATAAGACATGTATATGTCCTGGAATGTTTGCTGTTACTTACAACAGTCATGCTAATCACATTAGCGCACATTAGCTCAACCGTCAGTATACGGGACACCGATCCCGTAGAGGGTAATGTCAGGTGACACAGTACGTGTTAAAGATGATTAATTAACATTATTAGGGAAGTTATTCATGATAGGAATGATGAGATTGAGTTTGGGCTTTACGGAAAGCGAACCACCCTGGGACCTGGCATAGCTCTACATATGGCAGGAGGAGAAACCTGGGCTGCTTTGTGAGAAAGGAACAATGACGAGTGGCATTTGAACATGCGTTAGCCACATTGTGCACAGGTAATTAACATTGTGTAATCTACATGCTTACAAAGCAACTTTCTATAATTAGAGTTATGATTGCGGCCAGGAAAATGACAGCGATTCTACTTCCAGATAATGGCTTTTGCTCTTTGTTCTTTGTTCTTTGCAGTTGCTGTATTATTTGTGCAGCAGACTTTTGACATATGGGACACAAAAGGACAGAATGGTGAGGCTGAGCGCCTTTGTTCGCCGTACTGCCGAACCAATCAGAGAGGACAAATTGCGACTGTAGCCCTTCCAAATGGTGCAGAGACAAGGGGAAAAGCCTCCCGACACATGAGAATGGGCCAGTATGTGAAAATCCCTGCCATCGTTCTACACTCATGTACTCTGCATCTGTGCTCTACCTCAGAACCTCCAGCTGCCCGGTGTTCTGCTCTCTAAGATTAATAAGACTGAAAGGGCGGGAGGCATTTCTCACAGGAAGGCTGAGAGGCAGGGTGACTCCAATGTCCTTCATGCAGTCTTTGGTGCATATCGTATCGTAGCATGGTTGAGAAGTGGAACAGTGGATTGCGAAACATATGACACTTTCCCACCTCCATCCTGATAGCAAAGAACCCATAAATCCTAGTCAGTCTGATGCTGTCTGGTGCTGCGGGCATATGTTGCAGTTGGGCCCTGCAGTCAAGTTTGTTTCTTGTGCATTTATGAAACAATATGACATCCCTTCTGTGAAGAGCTGCTGAGGCTTTTAGTAAAATGAATTAAGAGATGGCATCTTGATAAGGGAGGCACTTAGGCCCGTAGCAGCGGGAGGGTGGGGTGTGTTTTCTTTGCTGGCAGTCAGTGGGAACAGACAGATTTGTAGTGCAGGCTGAGGCCTCATCCATCAGCGCCAGCATCGGGATTGGGGGGCCAAGCACTTAGCTTCTCCCTCCAGGAAATAATCAGCTTTTAATTTTTCACAGATCACATTCATGAGAAGACAAGTAGCTTTGGAAGGGCCCACAGTGACCAGACCCTGTCTCTAGACTCGTCATGCTGGAGTGCTTTCGCCTCTTCTAATTCATTCTAATTTAGATTTATCTTATATCTTCATCATCGCCCATGTTTTGGAAGGAGAGACAGCCGCTGGGGTGGGAATACTCCTGTTCCCAGCATGAGAGGGAATTCCATCTGGAATAGCGGGTGCAGGCCAAGCACAGGAGCAAAATCAAAGATGAATTCCGATTCTCGTAAACCAGATGCTCTCATTATACATTTACATTTTAGTCATTTAGCAGACGCTCTTATCCAGAGCGACTTACAGGAGCAATTAGGGTTAAGTGCCTTGCTCAAGGGCACATTTACGTCATTTAGCAGACGCTCTTATCCAGAGCGACTACAAATTGGTGCATTCACCCTATAGCCAGTGGGATAACCACTTTACAATTATACTTTTTTTTTTTTTTGGGGGGTAGAAGGATTACTTTATCCTATCCCAGGTGTTCCTTAAAGAGGTGGGGTTTCAAATGTCTCCGGAAGGTGGTGAGTGACTCCGCTGTCCTGGCGTCGTGAGGGAGCTTGTTCCACCATTGGGGTGCCAGAGCAGCGAACAGCTTTGACTGAGCTGAGCGGGAACTATGCTTCCGCAGAGGAAGGGAGCCAGCAGGCCAGAGCTGGATGAACGCAATTCCCTCGCCTGGGTGTAGGGACTGATCAGAGCCTGAAGGTACGGAGGTGCCGTTCCCCTCACTGCTCCATAGGCAAGCACCATGGTCTTGTAACGGATGCGAGCTTCAACTGGAAGCCAGTGGAGTGTGCGGAGGAGGGGGGTGACGTGAGAGAACTTGGGAAGGTTGAACACCAGACGGGCTGCGGCATTCTGGATGAGTTGTAGGGGTTTAATGGCACAGGCAGGGAGCCCAGCCAACAGCGAGTTGCAGTAATCCAGACGGGAGATGACAAGTGCCTGGATTAGGACCTGTGCCGCTTCCTGTGTAAGGCAGGGTCGTACTCTCCGAATGTTGTAGAGCATGAACCTGCAGGATCGGGTCACCGCCTTGATGTTGGCGGAGAACGACAGGGTGTTGTCCAGGGTCACGCCAAGGCTCTTCGCACTCTGGGAGGAGGACACAATGGAGTTGTCAACCGTGATGGCGAGATCATGGAACGGGCAGTCCTTCCCCGGGAGGAAGAGCAGCTCCGTCTTGCCAGGGTTCAGCTTGAGGTGGTGATCCGTCATCCATACTGATATGTCGGCCAGACATGCAGAGATGCGATTCGCCACCTGGTTATCAGAAGGTGGCGAATCTTCTTAACGGACACGTTAGGGAATGACATGGAGAAGTACAGTACAGTAAAGTAAAGTAGGCAACTCGACCCAGCTCAAGACTTTCCCTGACTCTGTAAAGGATGGACTGTTTGCCTTTGTGGAGGTCAACAGCTGGGCTTCCTAATGGCTGTAGATTTGTATTCCTGCTCCCTCTCTGTCCCCACATCCCACACAGCAGCAGCAGCAGTAGTATCAGTAGCATCAGTAGAAGTAGCACCAACCGCAGCATTACGGCCCTGGGACACTACTGCCATTGGGTGTCCGGCGTTGCCGTCAGGCATAAGCCATTGAGGGAATGCTTCTTTTGAAATCAATGAAAGCTGCTATACTGGCCTTGTTGCACTCGCATTGCGTCACTTCCAATGGCAGCATACAATCTCAAGAATCGCAGAGTTCAGTGTTTCACGGCTGACGCACACTTTCATTCTATCTTGTGAATTGAAACAATGAGAAATAAAGTAGATTTTGGTTGCATATGGCCTCCACTAGACACCAGGTTATTTTACTAAGATTTATGAAGTCAAGAAGCTACTAGCTAGCAGAAACTCTAGCTGGCTAGCTACAGTGACTATGTTCACAATGTTAACAAAAGCAAGATGTGTAATTAGAGGATCACTTAGTACAACCACTAGTAACAATTTAAGAGTACTTGCGGAAAAACTGGACCAAAGCTATTGTACTTACACATAATCGATTAATATGGTACAGTAGGGAAAACTAGAATAAAGACGCTGCTCTTCACTCTCAAAACAACACACTCTGTGTAGCAGGTAGAGCTTTGACACAATGCTAATGGCCAAGCAAAGCAAAACTTATGGTGGAGCTGAAGTGTTAGCATTAGCAGAAGTAGCAGCAGTAGGAGTAGTAGCAGCAGTAGCAGCAATAGCAGTAGCAGAAGTAGCAGAAGTAGTAGAAGCAGTAGCAATAGCAGTAGCAGAAGTAGTAGAAGCAGTAGCAATAGCAGTAGCAGAAGTAAAAGGAGTAGCAGTAGCAGCACCAGTAGCAGTGGCAGCACCAGTAGCAGAAGTAGCAGCAGTAGCAGAGGTGGTAGAAGCAGTGGCAATAGCAGCAGCAGGAGTAGCAGTAGCAGCAGTAACATCAGTAGAAGCACCAGTAGCAGAAGTAGCAATAGCAGCAGCAGTAGAATCAGTAGCAGCAGTAGAACCACCAGTAGCAGCAGTAGCAATAGCAGCAGCAGTAGTAGCAGTAGCAGCAGTAACATCAGTAGACGCACCAGTAGCAGAAGTAGCAATAGCAGCAGCAGTAGTAGCAGTAGCAGCAGTAGTATCAGTAGAAGCACCAGTAGCCGCAGTAGCAATAGCAGCAGCAGTAGTAGCAGTAGCAGCAGTAACATCAGTAGAAGCACCAGTAGCCGCAGTAGCAATAGCAGCAGCAGTAGCATCAGTAGCAGCAGTAGCATCAGTAGCGGCAGTAGCATCAGTAGAAGCACCAGTAGCCGCAGTAGCAATAGCAGCAGCAGTAGCGAGGCAGGGGATTGGATCCCTGGGATCCCTGAACTGTCTCAGGTTTTTTAAAATGACAAATCCCAGGAAATTAATTTTCCCCCAATGTCGCACTAATGCAATTCCACAAAATACACACTATGCACAGCAGCAGATTAGCAAATAATAAAAATAGCACATTATCCAAACAGGTTGTCACAAGGAAGCTTATAGCCCAGCATATTTACTTCACACAAAGTCGTCATAAATTCAAAGCACACGCATAATTGACACTGCCTGACTTCACACGAGACCAGTCCAACCTAAAACCGGTGAGCTGAAGCCCGAGCACAGGCCTGGTCCAACATCACATAAATAAAATGAGCCCGAACCAGAAAAAAAGCCAGGTTTCTAGAAAATAGTAGGCTGTATTGATTTAAACTGTGTTGAGAACAACGCGGAGGAGGCTGTCGGCAGCAGAGTGAGGAGACGAGGAAACAGCCATTGGGCCTAGAAAAAACGCAGAGAGGGAAACTCACCTTAGTTATGATCAATTGAAGGCATGTATCAAATGCTGGCTTATACTGAAACTCTCAAAGTCCTATACAACTGTTATACTAATTTAAAGCAATAGTTGTGTATGGTCACTTAGATTAGCCTATTGTTTCAGCACCATTTCGATTGGGACAGCGCCATCGCTCTATATTGAGACAAGCGTGGGGCACTTGTCTAGATAAATCAATGTCCGATTTTTGTTTTCACTGAATCTTCGTTTGGATATTTGGTAACAATTAGGCTGGGGAAATGTAAGCTAAGTTGAGGTGAGTGCTAATTATCATCTTTATTCTAGTTTGCTCATATATTAGCTGATCAGAACATTTTGCTAGCATGTTATACAAGTCTGCTTGCTCTTCACTCGCGTAGTAGCCTGTCCTACTCCTGACCAAAAGCCTGTGACTTGATTGACAATCAATGTAATTTTGTTTCACTGGATCTCTGTCTGTATATTTGGTTAACTGATCTCTGTCTGTATATTTGGTTAACTGATCTCTGTCTGTATATTTGGTTAACTGATCTCTGACAAGTGGAAGTGGTAGCTCATTTGTTCGTTTGCTTATCTATCACTGATGTAGCCTCATAAAAATAACAATTAATACATTATTATTTTTTATTTTTTATTTTTTATCAGCAGATGTCACAAAGTGCTATACAGAAACCCAGCCTAAAACCCCAAACAGCAAGCAATGCAGATGTTGGAGGTTATCTATAGTAGTAAGCTTAGCAACTTTTGTTTGACTGCCATTACAAATGTTTGTATGATTCGACAACGCTATACTCCGGGTGCGCTCTGTGTCGAGATAGTCTAGGCCTACTGCTGAAAAGAAATGCACTGAATTAATTGAGGAACATGGTAACGCTCTGAATTTATGAACTGCCTGTTTCACAATTCACAACAATGCCATTGGTGATCAAAGTTACTCTATCATTACATTAATTTCTGTGAAATCTTTACATAGTGGCGCAGCCAAGCACAGTAGCAGCAGCAGTAGCAGAAGCAGTAGGAGCAGCAGTAGAAGCAGCAGTAGAAGCAGCAGTAGCAGAAGCAGTAGAAGCAGCAGTAGAAGCAGCAGTGGAAGCAGCAGTAGAAGCAGCAGTAGAAGCAGCAGTAGGAGAAGCAGTAGAAGCAGCAGTAGAAGCAGCAGTAGGAGCAGCAGTAGAAGCAGCAGTATAAGTAGCAGTAGGAGAAGCAGTAGAAGCAGCAACAGTAGGAGCAGCAGTAGGAGAAAAAGCAGCAGTAGCAGCAGCAGAAGCAGCAGCAGTAGAAGCAGTGTTGTATAAGTAGCAGTAGAAGCAGCAGTAGAAGTAGCAGTAGCAGCAGCAGTAGGAAAAGCAGTAGGAGAAGCAGTAGAGGCAGCAGTAGAAGCAGCAGTAGAGCAGCCGTGAGAAAGCAGAGCAGTAGAAGCAGCAGTAGAAGCAGCAGTAGGAGAAGCAGTATAATGCAGCAGTAGGTGTAGCAGTAGCAGCAGCAGTAGAAGCAGTGTTGTAGAAGTAGCAGTAGAAGCAGCAGTAGAAGTAGCAGTAGAAGCAGCAGCAGTAGGAACAGCAGTAGGAGCAGCAGTAGCAGCAGCAGTAGAAGCAGCAGTAGAAGCAGCAGTAGGAGAAGCAGTAGAAGCACCAGTAGAAGCAGCAGTAGAAGCAGCAGTAGAAGCAGCAGCAGTAGCAGCAGCAGTAGAAGCAGCAGTAGAAGCAGCAGTAGAAGCAGCAGTAGAAGCAGCAGTAGTAGAAGCAGCAGTAGCAGCAGCAGTAGGAGCAGCAGTAGAAGCAGCAGCAGTAGAAGCAGCAGTAGAAGAAGCAGTAGAATGCAGTAGTAGGAGTAGCAGTAGAAGCAGCAGCAGTAGCAGCAGCAGTAGAAGCAGCAGAAGGAGCAGCAGTAGAATCAGCAGTAGAGGCAGCAGTAGGAGAAGCAGTATAATGCAGCAGTAGGTGTAGCAGAAGACAGCAGCAGTAGAAGCAGTGTTGTAGAAGTAGCAGTACAAGCAGCAGTAGAAGTAGCAGTAGAAGCAGCAGCAGTAGGAACAGCAGTAGGACAGCAGTAGCAGCAGCAGTAGAAGCAGCAGTAGAAGCAGCAGTAGGAGAAGCAGTAGAAGCAGCAGTAGAAGCAGCAGTAGAAGCAGCAGTAGAAGCAGCAGCAGTAGCAGCAGCAGTAGAAGCAGCAGTAGAAGCAGCAGTAGAAGCAGCAGTAGAAGCAGCAGTAGAAGCAGCAGTAGCAGCAGCAGTAGGAGCAGCAGTAGAAGCAGCAGCAGTAGAAGCAGCAGTAGAAGAAGCAGTAGAATGCAGTAGTAGGAGTAGCAGTAGAAGCAGCAGCAGTAGCAGCAGCAGTAGAAGCAGCAGAAGGAGCAGCAGTAGAATCAGCAGTAGAGGCAGCAGTAGGAGAAGCAGTAGAAGCAGCAGTAGAAGCAGCAGTAGAAGCAGCAGTAGAAGCAGCAGTAGGAGAAGCAGTAGAAGCAGCAGTAGAAGCAGCAGTAGGAGCAGCAGTAGAAGCAGCAGTAGAAGCAGCAGTAGAAGCAGCAGTAGGAGCAGCAGTAGAAGCAGCAGTAGAAGCAGCAGTAGAAGCAGCAGCAGTAGGAACAGCAGTAGCAGAAGCAGTAGAAGCAGCAGCAGTAGGAAAAGCAGTAGGAGAGAAAGCAGCAGTAGCAGCAGTAGAAGCAGCAGCAGTAGAGCAGTGTTGTAGAAGTAGCAGTAGAAGCAGCAGTAGAAGTAGCAGTAGCAGCAGCAGCAGTAGGAACAGCAGTAGGAGAAGCAGTAGAGGCAGCAGTAGAAGCAGCAGTAGGAGAAGCAGTAGAAGCAGCTGTAGAAGCAGCCGTAGAAGCAGCAGTAGGAGAAGCAGTAGAATGCAGCAGTAGGAGTAGCAGTAGAAGCAGCAGCAGTAGGAACAGCAGTAGCAGCAGCAGTAGAAGCAGCAGTAGAAGCAGCAGTAGGAGCAGCAGTAGAAGCAGCAGTAGAAGCAGCAGTAGAAGCAGTAGAAGAAGCAGTAGAAGCAGCAGCAGTAGCAGCAGCAGTAGAAGAAGCAGTAGAAGCAACAGTAGAAGCAGCAGTAGGAGCAGCAGTAGAAGCAGCAGTAGAAGTAGCAGTAGGAGAAGCAGTAGAAGCAGCAGCAGTAGGAGAAGCAGTAGGAGAAAAGCAGTAGGAGCAGCAGTAGAAGCAGCAGTAGAAGCAGCAGTAGCAGAAGCAGTAGAAGCAGCAGTAGAAGCAGCAGTGGAAGCAGCAGTAGAAGCAGCAGTAGAAGCAGCAGTAGGAGAAGCAGTAGAAGCAGCAGTAGAAGCAGCAGTAGGAGCAGCAGTAGAAGCAGCAGTATAAGTAGCAGTAGGAGAAGCAGTAGAAGCAGCAACAGTAGGAGCAGCAGTAGGAGAAAAAGCAGCAGTAGCAGCAGTAGAAGCAGCAGCAGTAGAAGCAGTGTTGTAGAAGTAGCAGTAGAAGCAGCAGTAGAAGTAGCAGTAGCACGCAGCAGCAGTAGGAAAAGCAGTAGGAGAAGCAGTAGAGGCAGCAGTAGAAGCAGCAGTAGGAGCAGCCGTAGGAAAAGCAGTAGAAGCAGCAGTAGAAGCAGCAGTAGAAGCAGCAGTAGGAGAAGCAGTATAATGCAGCAGTAGGTGTAGCAGTAGAAGCAGCAGCAGTAGAAGCAGTGTTGTAGAAGTAGCAGTAGAAGCAGCAGTAGAAGTAGCAGTAGAAGCAGCAGCAGTAGGAACAGCAGTAGGAGCAGCAGTAGCAGCAGCAGTAGAAGCAGCAGTAGAAGCAGCAGTAGGAGAAGCAGTAGAAGCACCAGTAGAAGCAGCAGTAGAAGCAGCAGTAGAAGCAGCAGCAGTAGCAGCAGCAGTAGAAGCAGCAGTAGAAGCAGCAGTAGAAGCAGCAGTAGAAGCAGCAGTAGTAGAAGCAGCAGTAGCAGCAGCAGTAGGAGCAGCAGTAGAAGCAGCAGCAGTAGAAGCAGCAGTAGAAGAAGCAGTAGAATGCAGTAGTAGGAGTAGCAGTAGAAGCAGCAGCAGTAGCAGCAGCAGTAGAAGCAGCAGAAGGAGCAGCAGTAGAATCAGCAGTAGAGGCAGCAGTAGGAGAAGCAGTATAATGCAGCAGTAGGTGTAGCAGTAGAAGCAGCAGCAGTAGAAGCAGTGTTGTAGAAGTAGCAGTAGAAGCAGCAGTAGAAGTAGCAGTAGAAGCAGCAGCAGTAGGAACAGCAGTAGGAGCAGCAGTAGCAGCAGCAGTAGAAGCAGCAGTAGAAGCAGCAGTAGGAGAAGCAGTAGAAGCAGCAGTAGAAGCAGCAGTAGAAGCAGCAGTAGAAGCAGCAGTAGAAGCAGCAGTAGCAGCAGCAGTAGAAGCAGCAGTAGAAGCAGCAGTAGAAGCAGCAGTAGTAGAAGCAGCAGTTAGCAGCAGCAGTAGGAGCAGCAGTAGAAGCAGCAGCAGTAGAAGCAGCAGTAGAAGAAGCAGTAGAATGCAGTAGTAGGAGTAGCAGTAGAAGCAGCAGCAGTAGCAGCAGCAGTAGAAGCAGCAGAAGGAGCCGCAGTAGAATCAGCAGTAGAAGCAGCAGTAGAAGCAGCAGTAGAAGCAGCAGTAGAAGCAGCAGTAGAAGCAGCAGTAGAAGCAGCAGTAGGAGAAGCAGTAGAAGCAGCAGTAGAAGCAGCAGTAGGAGCAGCAGTAGAAGCAGCAGTAGAAGCAGCAGTAGAAGCAGCAGTAGAGCAGCAGAAGCAGCAGTAGAAGCAGCAGTAGAAGCAGCAGCAGTAGGAACAGCAGTAGCAGAAGCAGTAGAAGCAGCAGCAGTAGGAAAAGCAGTAGGAGAGAAAGCAGCAGTAGCAGCAGTAGAAGCAGCAGCAGTAGAGCAGTGTTGTAGAAGTAGCAGTAGAAGCAGCAGTAGAAGTAGCAGTAGCAGCAGCAGCAGTAGGAACAGCAGTAGGAGAAGCAGTAGAGGCAGCAGTAGAAGCAGCAGTAGGAGAATCAGTAAAAGCAGCTGTAGAAGCAGCCGTAGAAGCAGCAGTAGGAGAAGCAGTAGAATGCAGCAGTAGGAGTAGCAGTAGAAGCAGCAGCAGTAGGAACAGCAGTAGCAGAAGCAGTAGAAGCAGCAGTAGAAGCAGCAGTAGAAGCAGCAGTAGCAGCAGCAGTAGAAGCAGCAGTAGAAGCAGCAGTAGAAGCAGCAGTAGAAGCAGCAGCAGTAGCAGCAGCAGTAGAAGAAGCAGTAGAAGCAACAGTAGAAGCAGCAGTAGGAGCAGCAGTAGAAGCAGCAGTAGAAGTAGCAGTAGGAGAAGCAGTAGAAGCAGCAGCAGTAGGAGAAGCAGTAGGAGAAAAGCAGCAGTAGCAGCAGTAGAAGCAGCAGCAGTAGAAGCAGTGTTGTAGAAGTAGCAGTAGAAGCAGCAGTAGAAGTAGCAGTAGCAGAAGCAGCAGTAGGAACAGCAGTAGGAGAGCAGTAGAGGCAGCAGTAGGAGCAGCAGTAGAAGCAGCTGTAGAAGCAGCCGTAGAAGCAGCAGTAGAAGCAGCAGTAGGAGAAGCAGTAGAATGCAGCAGTAGGAGTAGCAGTAGAAGCAGCTGTAGAAGCAGCCGTTGAAGCAGCAGTAGAAGCAGCAGTAGGAGAAGCAGTAGAATGCAGCAGTAGGAGCAGCAGTAGAAGCATCAGCAGTAGGAACAGCAGTAACAGCAGCAGTAGAAGCAGCAGTAGAAGCAGCAGTAGGAGAAGCAGTAGAATCAGCAGTAGAAGCAGCAGTAGGAGAAGCAGTAGAAGCAGCAGTAGAAGCAGCAGTAGGAGAAGCAGTAGAAGCAGCAGTAGAAGCAGCAGTAGAAGCAGCAGTAGAAGCAGCAGTAGGAGAAGCAGTAGAAGCACCAGTAGAAGCAGCAGTAGAAGCAGCAGTAGCAGCAGCAGTAGAAGCAGCAGTAGAAGCAGCAGTAGAAGCAGCAGTAGAAGCAGCAGTAGGAGCAGCAGTAGGAGCAGCAGCAGTAGAAGCAGCAGTAGAAGCAATACTAGCAGCAGAAGCAGTAGAAGCACCAGTAGAAGCAGCAGTAGAAGCAGCAGTAGCAGCAGCAGTAGAAGCAGCAGTAGAAGCAGCAGTAGAAGCAGCAGCAGTAGCAGCAGCAGTAGAAGCAGCAGTAGAAGCAGCAGTAGAAGCAGCAGTAGAAGCAGCAGTAGAAGCAGCAGTAGAAGCAGCAGTAGGAGAAGCAGTAGAAGCAGCAGTAGAAGCAGCAGTAGGAGCAGCAGTAGCAGCAGCAGTAGAAGCAGCAGTAGTAGCAGCAGAAGCAGTAGGAGAAGCAGTAGCCCCACAGACATACAGGACAGCCTGTGACTACAGAATGACTAATGGAGAGGCTGGGAGAAGGCGCAGGAGAGATGATCTACACTAAGGGGTAAGGACAGTTCAGCCACCTTACCATCATCTTCCTCCCCACCAATCACTTTACAGCACCCGGGCTTGTTAATCCTTTTATTGTCATGAAGTGTGGGGAATAATTTACTGTAAACATGAGAAGTTTAATCCAGCCCTGGCGTTTTTATGAGGGGGGAGTATCCATGGCGACATTAAGAGAACACAGCTATGCCAGAGAGCCTGAGGGGACATCCATCAACAAACGTGACATTGACAGCACAATGCTAGAAAACCTACTATCCTATTCATCCAACCCCACTGTCTCCCTCCCTTACTCCTTCACTGTCTCCATCCCTCCCTGCCGCCATCCCTGTTGTAATATGACCCCATGGAAGGATGGAGATGGCCCCATGGAAAATATGTTTTATTTCTGCTCATAATGCTCCTAGACCCAACAACATTGTTTATTTAATGGTTATGCAGCGTGAGATGAACGAATTTGCTACACCAGTGAGCTGCAGCTGATGATTAATCAAATCCCACTACCAATCTCTAACCATCCATCTCTAACTACCCCCACTCTAACTACCCCTCTCTAACTACCCCATCTAACTGCCCCTCTCTAACTACCCCTCTCTAACTGCCGCTCTATCTACCCCTCTCTAACTACCCCTCTCTAACTACCCCTCTCTAACTACCCCTCTCTAACTACCCCTCTCTAACTACCCCTCTCTAACTGCGTCTCTAACTAACCTCTCTAACTGCCTCTTGCTAACTACTCGCTTTAAATACCCCTCTTCTCTGGTTGAACCCTGTGCACTGGCTCTGGAGCCACCTGTTTGTACTGGCTACATGTAATTAACCAAAGGGTGGCAGGTAGCCTAGCGGTTAAAATCATTTTGCCAGTAACTGAAAGGTCACTGGTTCAAATCCCGAGCCGTCTAGGTGAAAAACCTGTCGATGTGCCCTTGAGCAAGGCACTTAACCCTAAAATATTGTCCAGTTTATTCACAGTGAAAAAGTGGTACAGGTGAATGATGAAATCTGATGAATATGTACATAAATCTACAAAAATATTTACATAATAGACAGATTCTCAAATACGTTCAAAATGGTTGTTTAATAAATTCATCTGCAGACAAAGAGAAAGAGGAAGCAGGTGGTTAGGACTTGGGCCCCATTCCAGGTGTGTTCTTTAGGGAGGAGGAGGAGAGAGGAGAGGAGGAGAGAGGAGAGGAGGAGAGAGGAGAGGCGGAGAGGAGAGAGGAGAGAGGAGAGGAAGGAGAGAGGGAGAGGAGGAGAGAGGAGAGGAGAGAAGAGAGGAGAGGAGAGAGAGGAGAGGAGAGGAGAGGAGAGGAGAGGAGAGGAGAGGAGAGGAGAGGAGAGGAGAGGAGAGGAGAGGAGAGGGGAGGGGAGGGGAGGAGAGGAGGAGAGAGAGGAGGGCGTATAAGAGGATGTGCTATTGAAATACTATGCAAAATATCTCTTTAGTCATTGTACTGTGAATAGAGTAGTCTTCAAACTGAGAATGTGGCCCAGTCTAATTGCCCATCCAACCCCCTAGCGCTCCACCCAGGTGAATACAATACAAAAGAAGGAGAGGACTGGAGAAGAGAAACACTCTTCTCTCTCTGTCTGTTCTACTTTCCAACTGAAATCATTCTGTGAGCTGCATTTGTATCACAAAGGCAACTGATGCTGTTTTTTTTTCAGAAGGTTATTCTGATGCTGTTTTCTTTTAGAGAAGGTCATTATTGCATATTATTATAAACGGATGCTTTTGTACTCATTGTACATTCTCTCTTCCACTTTTCTCTCTCCTCTCCTTTGTCTTTTCTGTTTTCTTCTTCTTCTCTCTCACTCTCTCTCTCCCTGGTTTACCCTCTCTCCCCCTGGTTTACCCTCTCTCCTCCTGGTTTACCCTCTCTCCCCCTGGTTTACCCTCTCTCCCCCTGGTTTACTCTCTCTCCCCCTGGTTTACTCTCTCTCTCCCTGGTTTACCCTCTCTCCCCCTGGTTTACCCTCTCTCCTCCTGGTTTACCCTCTCTCCCCCCTGGTTTACCCTCTCTCCCCCCTGGTTTACCCTCTCTCCCCCTGGTTTACTCTCTCTCCCCCTGGTTTACCCTCTCTCCCCCTGGTTTACACTCTCTCCCGCCTGGTTTACTCTCTCTCCCCCTGGTTTACTCTCTCTCCCCCTGGTTTACCCTCTCTCCCCCTGGTTTACTCTCTCTCCCCCTGGTTTACCCTCTCTCCCCCTGGTGTACCCTCTCTCCCCCTGGTTTATTCTCTCTCTCCCTGGTTTACTCTCTCTCCCCCTGGTTTACCCTCTCTCCCTCTGGTTTACTCTCTCTCTCCCTGGTTTACCCTCTCTCCCCCTGGTTTACCCTCTCTCCCCCTGGTTTACCCTCTCTCCCCCCTGGTTTACCCTCTCCCCCCTGGTTTACCCTCTCTCCCCCCTGGTTTACCCTCTCTCCCCCTGGTTTACTCTCTCTCCCCCTGGTTTACCCTCTCTCCCCCTGGTTTACCCTCTCTCCCCCTGGTTTACCCTCTCTCCCCCTGGTTTACTCTCTCTCCCCCTGGTTTACCCTCTCTCCCCCTGGTTTGTGTGTGCCGAAAGTAAAGTTGTGTGAATCTCCAGAAGCAGAGAAATGGAGGAAGATGAAAGGGAAGTAGATTTAGCAGTTAGGGATAGAGATTGCCGTCAGAGGTAATGTGAAGTTCAATTTTATTCTCAAAGGCAACCGACAAGTTTCACCTCAGGTTACCTGCTAATCCTCTTTTTAACACACCAACCCCTTCTCTTGAGCTGTATAGTGCCAAGTTCATGGGTGTGTCCAATGACGAATGTGTGTGAGTTAACCTATCCATTTGAGTTTTAGTTCAATTATGAGAGAGTGTGTGTGTGTGTGTGTGTGTGCGTGTGTATTCTCATCCGTATAGACTCATCAGGTGCATCTGAATATGAGCTGCAGTCACTTGATGTGTGAGGGCTATAAGACAAAGAGGAGGACCACAGCTTTTTAACGACTTCACATGGGTTTCTGTGGGATCAGAAAATCAACTTGTGGGCAGGGTGTACTGCTGATAGTCCTCCCTCTCTGATAGGGGGAGGGTGTGTGAGATGACCACTGAGCCAGCAGTACCGCTCCTTCTCACTGACTGATGAAATGGACTCCATCAATCCGTTCAGCGGCCATTGGGACAGATAGAGAGAGGAGGAGACAATAAGGCTATTTTATTCCTCACTGACCACAATCAGTGGTGATAGCAGAGATAGCCAGGGAAACAAGCCTTGTGAAAGGCCAATCAAATCGTAAATGTTCTTCTATTTGGTCATTCGCTTTGACGTAAACTGGTTGTAAATTCGAGTCCTTTATTTACACAGTATTTGCCTGTTTGGCCGAGCTTGCATGGGCATTGATTGATTCGGCTGTGGTGCATCTTTGCATGCGTGTTTAGGGTTCCAGTGGAGTAGGCCTCAAATAAATCTTCCTGTATCTTAAATCTGTCTGTTCATTAATCAAGTGGAATGGACGGAGTAATGAGTTGTCTTACTGGGCTCAATGGGCTGGGCTCTCCATGGCTGCTTGGTGGGGTTAGGAGCCCATCTTGGTTCTAACTCGTCCCAGTCTCCCTCACCAGGACCTATTTGGCCCTTGTCAGCAACATCTTCTGACTGGTAATTGGGAATTTATCAGATTGCCTGGGAAAGGATGATGCGACCATTATCTGACACAATTATCAAGAAAAATTGAATCTCTTCTCCTGGTCCTCCAACATAGGACACGGGGCAGACAGGTATAGAGCTGAGAGTCCTCTTCCAAAGAAGAGATAGAAACCTCACTGTCTCACTCTCTCACCAGACTCAGGCCTCTTTATCTCAGACCAATCAGCCAGGAGAATGAGCATTTGTCATCACTGCATGCAAATCATGGAGAACACAATGCATAATCCTATAGGTCTGCTGTGACACTGACGAATAAGAAGTGAGGATAACACACAGAGTGGCAATAAGCTGCTGCCCATAGCCTCATAGCCTCATAGCCTCATAGCAGGGAGCTGCTGCCCAAAGCCTCATAGCCTCATAGCCTCATAGCCTCATAGCAGGGAGCTGCTGCCCATAGCCTCATAGCAGGGAGCTGCTGCCCAAAGCCTCATAGCCTCATAGCAGAGAGCTGCTGCCCATAGGCTCATAGCAGAGAGCTGCTGTCCATGGCCTCATAGCCTCATAGCCTCATAGCCTCATAGCCTCATAGCAGAGAGCTGCTGTCAATGGCCTCATAGCAGAGCGTTGCCGCTCATAACCTCATAGCAGAGATCTGCTGCACATAGCCTCATAGCAGGGAACTGCTGCCCATAGCCTCATAGCAGGGAACTGCTGCACATAGCCTCATAGCAGAGGACTGCTGCCCATAGCCTCATAGCAGGGAACTGCTGCCCATAGCGTCATAGCAGGGATCTGATAGACAGACAGGCCTTTCACTGGAGCCTCTCATTCTGGGCAGGGGAATGCATATAAAGAAGCCCAGGAGTGTTTACTGAGCAGAGCGCCCACAGATAAGATTGGAGGAAAAAGCTATTTGAGCAACTAGCACCTTCCCTTCCATTCCCCAGCAAACCTATTACAGCCAGAGAGGGAGACAGACAGAGAGAGAGGGAGAGACAGAGAGAGAGAGAGAGACAGAGAGAGAGAGAGAGAGAGAGAGAGAGAGAGAGAGAGAGAGAGAGAGAGAGAGAGAGAGAGAGAGAGAGAGAGAGAGAGAGAGAGAGAGAGAGAGAGAGAGAGAGAGAGAGAGAGAGAGCGTGAGAGTGAACCGTTTAGTGCAGGTAGTGAACGTGAAAGAGAGGGGGATGATTGGGACGAAGGAGGAATAAAATACAGCGAAGGAAAGTGTTTAAGTGAGAACCCACTGGTCAACAGATGAGCGCTGCTCTGAGCTTTGAAACTGGCTTGGCTAACTGATCAAAATCTTTACCTATTCAGACTGTGGAGAGAGAACGGTTTGTATGATTAATGTTGTTGACTTGTAGCAATCATTACAGTCAATGCAGTCATTGGCTCTGCATTCATATTCCTGCTCACACGGGGCACACACTGAATCCGTATGAGATGATTTTGGTCTTGGCATTCTAGATGCAGATCCTGCATGAGGGAAGCACATGGTCCTGCACTGAAAGCAGGTTGGGCTGGCTGTAGAGCCAGGACAGTGAAGGACAGGAGAGTGGCAGTACAACTGTGGAGGGAGGGAGGGAGGGAGGGAGGGAGGGAGGGAGGGAGGGAGGGAGGGAGGGAAAGCGAGGCAGAGCAATGTGAGCAGTGGTGAAAGTAATCAAACAAGGGGAAACAGGTTGTTCCACAGATGGTTATCAGGAAAATCATCTAATTTATTTCCATGCTACAGATGGGACCTGTCATCATGCTCAGGTAATGAGATTAAGGGCTGGGAGGGGCTGATCTGGGAGGGGCTGGGAGGGGCTGGTCTGGAAGGGGCTGGTCTGGGAGGGGCTGGGAGGGGATGATCTGGGAGGATCTGGGAGGGGCTGGGAGGGGCTGGTCTGGGAGGGGCTGGTCTGCGAGGGGCTGGGCAGGGAGGAGCTGGGAGGGTCTGGGCTGGGAGGGGCTTGGAGAGGCTGGGAGGGGCTGGTAGGGGCTGGACTGGACTGGGCTGGGTGGGGCTTGGAGAGGCTGGGAGGGGCTGGTATGGGCTGGACTGGGCTGGGAGGGGCTGCCTCTCAGTCAGTAGGATGCCAGATTATTTTGTCTCACATGTCTGTTACTGCAGGTGTCTGTGCATCTGTGTGTATGTGTGTGTGTGTGTTTGTGTGTGTGTGTGTGTGTGTGTGTGTGTGTGTGTGTGTGTGTGTGTGTGTGTGTGTGTGTGTGTGTGTGTGTGTGTGTGTGTGTGTGTGTGTGTGTGTGTGTGTGTGTGTGTGTGTGTGTGTGTGTGTGTGTGTGTGAGAGAGCGAGAGCGAGAGCGAGAGAGAGAGAGAGAGAGAGAGAGAGAGAGAGAGAGAGAGAGAGAGAGAGAGAGAGAGAGAGAGAGAGGTTCCTGATGGAAAAGTGGTCCTCCTCTCTCAGAGACATTAAAATGTTATTTTCTTGGCTAAGCAGACACTTTTGTCTAAAGCAACTTCCATTGCTTATATGTTCAAATCAAATCAAATTGTATTTGTCACATGCGCCGAATACAACAGGTGTAGACCTTGCAGTTAAATGCTAAACTGAGCTGCACTTCCTAACCTCCTGCCAAATGTATGACCATATTAGAGACACATATTTCCCTCAGATTACAGAGATCCACAAAGAATTCGAAAACAAACCCAATTTTGATAAACTCCCTTATCTACTGGGTGAAAAACCACAGTGTGCCATCACAGCAATAAGATGTGTGACCTGTTGCCATAAGAAAAGGGCAACCAGTGAAGAACAATCACCATTGTAAATACAACCCATATTTAGGTTCATTTATTTTCCCATTTGTACTTTAACTATTTGCACATTGTTACAACATTGTATATAGACATAATAGGACATTTGAAATGTCTTTATTCTTTTGGAACTTCTGAGTGTAATGTTTACTGTTAATATTTATTGTTTATTTCACTTTTGTTTACTATCTACTTCACTTGCTTTGGCAATGTTAACATACGTTTCCCTTGCCAATAAAGCCCTTAAATTGAAATTGAATTGAATTGAGAGAGAAAAGGAGAGAGAGGAATTTGGCAGTTATTTCAGCACTCAAGCTGTGGTTCTCCTCTGCTCATAAATTGTAGGGATGTTGTGGTCAACAAGTTAGACCATTTAGAGCATTTGAATGAGCATATTTTTGTGGTAAACTAATGTTTGAACCATTTACTGACAATCATGCAACTCCCAGGATCTTATATGGAGACCTACCTGACTTTTATTATCGGTTCTCGCTGGCACTGACTTCTTCCTCACAGATCTGATAACAGTCTGATTGTGTCTAACTCTCCATAATCCAAATATAAAGTTGTACACTCCAATAATCTGATCTGTCTCTTTTCTGTCTCCCACAGATTGGCCACTAGTGATGCCAGGACAGTGAGCGCCATGCATGTCACATGGTCAACTGCCACGCCCTTCATCATTGTTGCCCTGCTCAGGCTTGTCCAATCACAGCTGCTGGAGGGATCTCTGGTTCCAGGTAAGAATGCACCTTTGTCACATCACTGTGTGGTCATGTGTTTTTCGCCAAAGAAGGTGCTGTTGTCTGCATGTTCATCATGTCTCTGTTTGTTTATCTGTCTTGTCTGTCTGTCTGTCTGTCTGTCAGATTATTTGATACAATGACACCTTTCCACATACTTATTTGAAGATCTGATAACACATTTGGATGCAAATTAAGAGTAAGTTGGTTTGAGATATGGTATATCTCCAATTCATTGGAACCTGTCACTGACCTGTGGCTATCGTTGGACTGATTTCCTCTTTGTAAATTCAGAACGCTGCTAAGGAAACAGGAAGTCTCAACTATGGAGCCGAGACTTTCAGGACTATAAGGGGAACCTGTTTAGTCTTCTAGAATTAGCCATGTCATGTTGATACATTCAAGCCTTCCAGACGTCTTTGATTCCCTAGCTTTGAGTCGAAGGGGATAAAGGTGTGTGGTATTTGAGAAAGAGTAATCGTATAAGTTCCCTTGAGGAAACATCTCTCAGACAAAATTTACCTGTCGCAGAGATTTTGACAACATCTGGGTGGAAAAAATAAACAGAAAACTCATCAAAGGAGACCGAAACAAAGTGCTTAGTGATAACTACAGTTCTCTATCGATCTAGTGAGTCATGGTATGGTGGGAGGTGGTATGGTGGGAGGTGGTATGGTGGGAGGTGGTATGGAGGGAGGTGGTATGGTGGGAGGTGGTATGGAGGGAGGTGGTATGGTGGGAGGTGGCATGGAGGGAGGTGGTATGGAGGAGGTGGCATGGTGGGAGGTGGTATGGAGGGAGGTGGTATGGTGGGAGGTGGTATGGAGGGAGGTGGCATGGTGGGAGGTGGCATGGAGGAGGTGGTATGGAGGAGATGGTATGGAGGGAGGTGGTATGGTGGGAGGTGGCATGGAGGGAGGTGGTATGGTGGGAGGTGGTATGGTGGGAGGTGGTATGGAGGGAGGTGGTATGGTGGGAGGTGGTATGGTGGGAGGTGGTATGGTGGGAGGTGGTATGGAGGGGAGGTGGCATGGTGGGAGGTGGTATGGAGGGAGGTGGTATGGTGGGAGGTGGATGGTGGGAGGTGGTATGGTGGGAGGTGGTATGGTGGGAGGTGGTATGGAGGAGGTGGCATGGTGGGAGGTGGTATGGTGGGAGGTGGTATGGTGGGAGGTGGTATGGTGGGAGGTGGTATGGAGGGAGGTGGTATGGTGGGAGGTGGTATGGTGGGAGGTGGTATGGTGGGAGGTGGTATGGAGGGAGGTGGCATGGTGGGAGGTGGTATGGAGGGAGGTGGTATGGAGGGAGGTGGTATGGAGGGAGGTGGTATGGAGGGAGGTGGCATGGAGGGAGGTGGTATGGTGGGAGGTGGTATGGTGGGAGGTGGTATGGAGGGAGGTGGTATGGTGGGAGGTGGTATGGTGGGAGGTGGTATGGTGGGAGGTGGTATGGAGGGAGGTGGCATGGTGGGAGGTGGTATGGAGGGAGGTGGTATGGTGGGAGGTGGTATGGTGGGAGGTGGTATGGTGGGAGGTGGTATGGTGGGAGGTGGTATGGAGGGAGGTGGCATGGTGGGAGGTGGTATGGTGGGAGGTGGTATGGTGGGAGGTGGTATGGTGGGAGGTGGTATGGTGGGAGGTGGTATGGAGGGAGGTGGCATGGTGGGAGGTGGTATGGAGGGAGGTGGTATGGTGGGAGGTGGTATGGTGGGAGGTGGTATGGAGGGAGGTGGCATGGTGGGAGGTGGTATGGTGGGAGGTGGTATGGTGGGAGGTGGTATGGTGGGAGGTGGTATGGAGGGAGGTGGCATGGTGGGAGGTGGTATGGAGGGAGGTGGTATGGTGGGAGGTGGTATGGTGGGAGGTGGTATGGAAGGAGGTGGTATGGAAGGAGGTGGTATGGAGGGAGGTGGTATGGTGGGAGGTGATATGGAGGGAGGTGGCATGGAGGGAGGTGGTATGGTGGGAGGTGGTATGGTGGGAGGTGGTATGGTGGGAGGTGGTATGGTGGGAGGTGGTATGGTGGGAGGTGGTATGGAGGGAGGTGGCATGGTGGGAGGTGGTATGGTGGGAGGTGGTATGGTGGGAGGTGGTATGGAGGGAGGTGGTATGGAGGGAGGTGGTATGGTGGGAGGTGGTATGGTGGGAGGTGGTATGGTGGGAGGTGGTATAAAAGGAGTTGGTATGGAGGGAGGTGGTATGGAAGGAGGTGGTATGGAGGGAGGTGGTATGGAGGGAGGTGGTGTGGTGGGAGGTGGTATGGAGGGAGGTGGCATGGAGGGAGGTGGTATGGTGGGAGGTGGTATGGAGAGAGGTGGTATGGAGGGAGGTGGTATGGAAGGAGGTGGTATGGAGGGAGGTGGTATGGAGGGAGGTGGTATGGAGGGAGGTGGTATGGAGGGAGGTGGTATGGAGGGAGGTGGTATGGAGGGAGGTGGTGTGGTGGGAGGTGGTATGGAAGGAGGTGGCATGGAGGGAGGTGGTATGGAGGGAGGTGGTATGGAAGGAGGTGGTATGGAGGGAGGTGGTATGGAGGGAGGTGGTATGGAGGGGAGGTGGTATGGAGGGAGGTGGTATGGAGGGAGGTGGTATGGTGGGAGGTGGTATGGAGGGAGGTGGTATGGTGGGAGGTGGTATGGTGGGAGGTGGTATGGAAGGAGGTGGTATGGAAGGAGGTGGTATGGAGGAGGTGGTATGGTGGGAGGTGATATGGAGGGAGGTGGCATGGAGGGAGGTGGTATGGTGGGAGGTGGTATAGAGGGAGGTGGTATGGAGGGAGGTGGTATGGAGGGAGGTGGTACGGTGGGAGGTGATATGGAGGGAGGTGGTATGGAGGGAGGTGGTATGGTGGGAGGTGGTATGGAGGAGGTGGTATGGAGGGAGGTGGTATGGAGGAGGTGGTATGGTGGGAGGTGGTATGGAGGGAGGTGGTATGGTGGGAGGTGGTATGGTGGGAGGTGGTATGGAAGGAGGTGGTATGGAGGGAGGTGGTATGGTGGGAGGTGGTATGGTGGGAGGTGGTATGGAAGGAGGTGGTATGGAGGGAGGTGGTATGGAGGGAGGTGGTATGGTGGGAGGTGGTATGGAGGGAGGTGGTATGGAGGGAGGTGGTATGGAAGAAGGTGGTATGGAGGGAGGTGGTATGGTGGGAGGTGATATGGAGGGAGGTGGTATGGAGGGAGGTGGTATGGTGGGGAGGTGGTATGGAGGGAGGTGGTATGGAGGGAGGTGGTATGGAGGGGAGGTGGTATGGTGGGAGGTGGTATGGAGGAGGTGGTAGTGGTGGGAGGTGGTATGGTGGGAGGTGGTATGGAAGGAGGTGGTATGGAAGGAGGTGGTATGGAGGGAGGTGGTATGGTGGGAGGTGATATGGAGGGAGGTGGCATGGAGGGAGGTGGTATGGTGGGAGGTGGTATGGAGGGAGGTGGTATGGAGGGAGGTGGTATGGAGGAGGTGGTATGGTGGGAGGTGATATGGAGGGAGGTGGTATGGAGGGAGGTGGTATGGTGGGAGGTGGTATGGAGGGAGGTGGTATGGAGGGAGGTGGTATGGAGGGAGGTGGTATGGTGGGAGGTGGTATGGAGGGAGGTGGTATGGTGGGAGGTGGTATGGTGGGAGGTGGTATGGAAGGAGGTGGTATGGAGGGAGGTGGTATGGAGGGAGGTGGTATGGTGGGAGGTGGTATGGTGGGAGGTGGTATGGAAGGAGGTGGTATGGAGGGAGGTGGTATGGAGGGAGGTGGTATGGTGGGAGGTGGTATGGAGGGAGGTGGTATGGAGGGAGGTGGTATGGAGGGAGGTGGTATGGTGGGAGGTGGTATGGAGGGAGTTGGTATGGAAGGAGGTGGTATGGAGGGAGGTGGTATGGAGGGAGGTGGTATGGAGGGAGGTGGTATGGAACGTGAAAGAAAGAAAGAAATAGAGAGAGATTCACAACACTCTTCACCACTACCAACTTGAGTCCTCCTTTCTCCTTCCCTGATTCTCATCAGACAGGAGGGACAGCATCATGGATTACCACTTTAGCTAAATGTTTTCACACTCACTACCCTCCCTCCCTCAATTGGCTCTCACCTCTCGCTTATTTACTTTCCCCATCTTCTTCCTTCAATTTTCTTTACCTTTTACTTTCTTTTTTCACCACTGTCCAGGAAGCAATTTAATAGTCAGCTAGAGCCTGTGTGCCTCCCTCTGCCATGGTTAAATGTGACTGTGGCTGGGCTGTGTGCAGCGTGGAGGCTGCAATCATTTCAATCTCAGTTGGCTCTATTGTAGTGCTGCTCTGAACAGGCCTCTCTGATTGGCAGTGCCCAGTGGCAGTGCCCAATTTGATTTGATTTGTAGGACCTGTAATTAATAAGGCACCGTACAGTCCCCAGTTCCCGGTCCAATGCACCGAGCGTCATATGATTTGATGGCCTGTGAATATATTGTTAAAGACCCCAATGACATCAGTGAAGCCAATGAATGTTAAAGCTCAAACTGTAGACTATACAGACGTAGGATCTTAATTTCACCTGTATTGTCGCAGCAACAGGATTTGAATGTTTAGTCCAGAATGTTGCTTGATCGGTGGTTAGGCTATTAGCTGGTCAAAATGAGGTTACATGAAAAGTGGAATACCATTAGTATAACCGTGTGTTAGTGCGGTTTGTTTGAGATAATTGTTTCCGAGGTGATATTGTTAGCAACTTGTCTGAGAGAATGAAATATACATCAATTAAATGTTTTGTGTTGTCAACATAGGTATGATATACAATACGTTGTTGCCTTGAGCAAGGCATTTATTTTAAAGAAATCTTCCAGCAGTAGACATGGAGAGGTGTTTAACATTGACTCGGTACCGGTACCCCCTGTATATATCCTCGCTACTGTTATTACACATTGACTCGGTACCGGTACCCCCTGTATATAGCCTCGCTACTGCTATTACACATTGACTCGGTACCGGTACACCCTGTATATAGCCTCGCTACTGTTATTACACATTGACTCGGTACCGGTACACCCTGTATATAGCCTCGCTACTGTTATTTTACTGCTGCTCTTTAATTATTTGTTACTTTTATTTCTTTTTTAAAATTTCTTTTTTTTTAGGCATTCTTTCTTAAAACTGCATTGTTTGTTAAGGGCTTGTAGGTAAGCATTTAACTGCAAGGTCTACACCTGTTGTATTCGGCGCATGTAACAAATACAATTTGATTTGATTTGAACATGTAAGCAATGGAAGTTGCTTTAGACAAAAGTGTCTGCTTAGCCAAGAAAATAACATTTTAATGTCTCTGAGAGAGGAGGACCACTTTCAAGGAAGCACTTATCTTCCATTTCTCTAAATACTTCCTGACTGACTGACAACTATTTTAATTTTCTCTCCTCCACGCAAACTTCTCTAAAGACATTTTCATCTTTCAGAATATTCTCAACCTTTTTGTTATCCCTCTTAAGCTTGTTTCCTCAGTTTGACAAAGATTAGAGAGAGCATCAGGACAAATCTCAGGGACCTCACTGTAGGAGGAACTGTTAGAGAGGAAAGGCAGGCAGAAACACTAAAAAGTCAATGTTGCTAACGTGCAGACACACATGCACTCAAAAACTCACTAACACACACACACACACCACAATCACGACTCAATCCTTTCCAGCGTTCCCCTACAATTTATTATGTGTATATTAACTACAGTAACAGTATGAAATCATTCCATGGCTCCTCTATTTAATATCTCTTCGACATTCACATGCTGCAGTTTATTGGCTGCACAGGTTTTCAATTGCATGCATTTGGGCTGATTCATTTGGCTCTGCAGTGCACTGGCCCTCACTCAGAGCTGACAGTGTTATTGGATGGGAATGGAGGTTATCCATTGGCTAACCTATGGCACCTGCAGTTCTATCCATTTCACATAGAGAGAAGATCCTGGGTGTTATTGCTTTTCTGCTTAACGTTATGGTAGTTTTGGTGGTAATCCCCCTCTTCAGTCTTTCCAACGACTCTTGTGAGACTTCTGGTGCACGGGACAAAAAGGGAAGAAAGGTGTCCTTCATTACTGCTGAAGTGTAGTACATTCACTCTTCAATGTGTCTAAGGCTATTTCCCCATCGATTTCCCCCTGTCAGAGTGGGATTTGCGACTGGTGTTATCTCCCCCTGTTTAAACACTCATTGTGCATGTTGAACTATTCCTTCTTTTATTTGAAGATGACAAAGCGGATGTCTGAGGGCGGTAAATGTACTGGTGATTTGTTTCTCTTAGGTGGAGGAGGGTGAGCGTTTAATCCACCGTTACATCCTCATCAAAGAAGCTGCTCCTCCACGAACAGCCTCATCCTCCCAGACTCAGATAGCAGTAACAGCCTCATCCTCCCAGACTCAGATAGCAGTAACAGCCTCATCCTCCCAGACTCAGATAGCAGTAACAGCCTCATCCTCCCAGACTCAGATAGCAGTAACAGCCTCATCCTCCCAAACTCAAATAGCAGTAACAGCCTCATCCTCCCAAACTCAAATAGCAGTAACAGCCTCATCCTCCCAGACTCAAATAGCAGTAAAAGCCTCATCCTCCCAGACTCAGATAGCAGTAACAGCCTCATCCTCCCAGACTCAGATAGCAGTAACAGCCTCATCCTCCCAGACTCAGATAGCAGTAACAGCCTCATCCTCCCAGACTCAGATAGCAGTAACAGCCTCATCCTCCCAGACTCAGATAGCAGTAACAGCCTCATCCTCCCAGACTCAGATAGCAGTAACAGCCTCATCCTCCCAGACTCAGATAGCAGTAACAGCCTCATCCTCCCAGATTCAGATAGCAGTAACAGCCTCATCCTCCCAGACTCAGATAGCAGTAACAGCCTCATCCTCCCAGACTCAGATAGCAGTAACAGCCTCATCCTCCCAGACTCAGATAGCAGTAACAGCCTCATCCTCCCAGACTCAGATAGCAGTAACAGCCTCATCCTCCCAGACTCAGATAGCAGTAACAGCCTCATCCTCCCAGACTCAGATAGCAGTAACAGCCTCATCCTCCCAGACTCAGATAGCAGTAACAGCCTCATCCTCCCAGACTCAGATAGCAGTAACAGCCTCATCCTCCCAGACTCAGATAGCAGTAACAGCCTCATCCTCCCAGACTCAGATAGCAGTAACAGCCTCATCCTCCCAGACTCAAATAGCAGTAACAGCCTCATCCATCCCAAACTCAAATAGCAGTAACAGCCTCATCCTCCCAGACTCAGATAGCAGTAACAGCCTCATCCATATCAGGCTCAGATAGCAGTAACAGCCTCATCCTCCCAGACTCAGATAGCAGTAACAGCCTCATCCTCCCAGACTCAGATAGCAGTAACAGCCTCATCCTCCCAGACTCAGATAGCAGTAACAGCCTCATCCATGTCAGGCTCAGATAGCAGTAACAGCAGGTCTCTCATGTTCTCTTCCCATTTGCTAATCAGATGGCGCGACCAAACATGGACATGCTGTTTCCTGCTCATCACTCAGACCCACCTGCTGACAGCTGGATTGGGTAGTGTCCTATATGTTACACTGGTCTCTGGTCCCTCAGACAGCTGGGTTGGGTAATGTCCTATATGTTCCACTGGTCTCTGGTCCCTCAGACAGCTGGGTTGGGTAATGTCCTATATGTTCCACTGGTCTCTGGTCCCTCAGACAGATGGGTTTGGTAATGTCCTATATGTTCCACTGGTCCCTGGTCCCTCAGACAGATGGGTTGGGTAATGTCCTATATGTTCCACTGGTCTCTGGTCCCTCAGACAGATGGATTGGGTAATGTCCTATATGTTCCACTGGTCCCTGGTCCCTCAGACAGATGGGTTGGGTAATGTCCTATATGTTCCACTGGTCCCTGGTCCCTCAGACAGATGGGTTGGGTAATGTCCTATATGTTACACTGGTCTCTGGTCCCTCAGACAGATGGGTTGGGTAATGTCCTATATGTTCCACTGGTCCCTGGTCCCTCAGACAGCTGGGTTGGGTAAAGTTCTATGTTCTTAGTGCTCAGTATTCAGCAGGTGTGCATCCCACTCTAGGGTGATTAAATATGTGGTTAATACAGCGCTATAGGAATACTGAATTACACAGCAGCCACACTAACCTTTTTGAATTACAGAGGCAGTTGTGTGTGACGGTAAGGGAAGTTTATAACAGGTAGTGCCAAGATGTAGTCTACCCTGAGGAGAATGGATCTCCTGCTCCCTCCTATTCTGCTGACGTCCTCTGCATTAGTATTCTACACTATAAGCACCCAGCACTGAACAAAGGTCTTTATCTTTACCCCACTCTCACTTTCTTCTCTTCCTCTCTTGTGCGTACACAAACAAATGAACACACACACACACTCATTTGGCATGTCGCTCCAGTCTTAATGGGGCTACCTCTTGACGTAGCCTCACCATATAAATCCTGATCAGACCTCTCTCGCTACTCTCTGATGCAACCCAGTCAGCTTTGGGCCATACTGATATCTGAAGGTCGTTTCTGATGTCTAGTCTAATTTAAAACTAAGGACAGAGAAATGGACCAGTCTGGTCTGACTGAGCTCCGTGGCGCCATATTCATCTGTCAGGGATGTTACTGTAGTGATGTACAGTCCTCTCCCAGAGATGGTGGATCTGACTGCAACATCTCTGCTTGGCACACGGCGGACAAAAGCTTTTACCAATGAGAAAGGAGACATCACATGATGTGAAACAAAGTCTCTTTTCTTCCCCTCACCAACTTTCAGGAAGAGGGATTGCTGATTGCTCTCCGCAGCACTTTGCAAATTGCCCTGTAATTGTGTTTGGGGGAAAAAAATTCATTTCACCACTGCATTTTCATATTTCTCCCCCAGGGAGACGGCACCATTATTGGAAAGACGGATTGAAGGAGAGCCTTTTCTTGTAATGAACATTTCTTCAAAACAAAAAGGATCTTGAGAAAAATTGCAGAAGCGAATGTCAAGGACCATTCTGTATGCATAAGACATATGAAAAAGTATTTTTCCTGAAACAGAATGCTCTGGGTCTGCCTTAATACGGTAACACCTTTGCCTCAGAGGCTTTGATGCTGTAATAAACCGCAACAGACCAGACTGATTTCATCATGGAAGTCAATCTGAGTATGTCAGTTGTGGTTGTGGCCTTCCCTGGGGTCAGTTCATGACCATTCCATTTCTATTATTTACCTTGTTCTATTCTATTCTCCGACATTTGAAGCGATGTCTGTTTGCGTTGTTTGGTGTAATCTGTTTGGACACTGCCGAGACGAACTGAAGCTTGTCTCTGGGAGACGCTCGTGCTGTGTGTGCTGGGTGTTTCAACGAGTCAAACAGGGGGCCTGTTTATAAGGCTGTTTATATAGGATAAAAAAGACATTGCAGGAGGAAAGGGAGAGATGTCCCAGTGAGTTTCTGAACCCCTGGAATGAAGTGTACCTTTGTAGCACTGTAATTGAAAGTCAGATTGTATCGTGACTAGACTTGTAAATGAGCAATGTGGACAACTAACAGTTAATCTTCCTTTTGTTTGACAGAAGTGAGTACTACTTTGCCGTGTGGACTCTGAGGCAGACCACATGTGAATCTGCTACATGGAATATGCCTGTAACCTGGGCCAATCAGTGGGCCTGACCATGGGGAGCTCATTAGTACAGGCACTGTTAATTGGCTGCTGCTGTCAGATATTAGCATATAGTTCTAATACAGGCTGCACAGGCAAAAATCCTTTGTTTCATATGCAGAGTAAAAAAAGAAAATGGCTAATCAGTCTTGTGGACAGCAATTGTATGTTTTTTACACTGGTTGAAATTGTTTTCATTGCTTGAAACCTCCCTCTCTCCATCTTTCAATTTCTCTGCTAAAGAAAGGCCTGGATGATCTGTGGTATCCACTGGTAATCTCTCTGCCATATTTGGTTTTACTGTAAGGAGACTTTGTTCACAGATAACCTTATTGTTTCAAGCGGCTAACCATATTTCCTTGTCATGGGTCATTGAGCTGGGCACTTATCACCTCTCTCCTCTCCTCTCTCTGCCTCTCCTCTCTCTCCTCTCACTCCATCCAGCAGACATTTAATTACAGAGCAGAACCAGGACACTGTTTCTTCATAATGCCCCATCTGCCCTCAGGACAACATTTAATGATGAGAAATCCTCTTGGATAGGGTCAGGAGAAGGTTGTTTGTGAGTCTGTTTTTTTCAGGTCTTCATCATAGGTACCAGAGCTGTTTTCTGGCTCTCGGGTTTTGGCTGTCAAGCACAGGATGTTGTGTCCTGAACATGAGCATCGATGTGATTATTCTTTAGCATCTCCCAGAACTTTACCCTCAGCATGCATTCACAGTACTGGACATGTAGTCCTCAGCTGAGCATGACCAGGAATTAGATTGAGGGGAAACATATTTAAGAGAACGAAATAAAGTAACACTTCTTCCACAGTAGTAAATGTAATTATCAAATCAAATCAAATCAAATTTTATTTGCCACATGCGCCGAATACAACAGGTGTAGACATTACAGTGAAATGCTTACTTGCAAGCCCTTAACCAACAATGTATTTTTTAAAGATTTTGTTTTGTTTAAAGTGTTAAGTAAAAAAAAATAAAAGCAAATAACTAAAGAGCAGCAGTAAAATAACATAACAGTAGGGAGGCTATATACAGGGGGGTACCGGTGCAGAGTCAATGTGCGGGGGCACCGGCTAGTCGAGGTAATTGAGGTAATATGTATATGTGGGTAGAGTTGAAGTGTCTATGCATAAATAATAGACAGAGTAGCATCAGCGTAAAAGAGGGGGGAGTGCAAATAGTCCGGGTAGCCATGATTAGCTATTCAGGAGTCTTATGGCTTTGGGGTAGAAGCTGTTGAGAAGCCTTTTGGACCTAGACTTGGCGCTCCGGTACCGCTTGCCGTGCGGTAGCAGAGAGAACAGTCTATGACTAGGGTGGCTGGAGTCTTTGACAATTTTGATGGCCTTGTTCTGACACCGCCTGGTATAGAGGTCCTGGATGGCAGGAAGCTTGGCCCCAGTGATGTACTGGGCCGTACGCACTACCCTCTGTAGTCCCTTGCGGTTGGAGGCCGAGCAGTTGCCATACCAGGCGGTGATGCAACCAGTCAGGATGCTCTAGATGGTGCAGCTGTATAACTTTTTGAGGATCTGAGAACCCATGCCAAATCTTTTCAGTCTCCTGAGGGGGAATAGGCTTTGTCGTGCCCTCTTCACGACTGTCTTGGTGTGTTTGGACCATGATAGTTTGTTGGTGATGTGGACACCAAGGAACTTGAAGCTCTCAACCTGTTCCACTACAGCCCCATCGATGAGAATGGGGGCATGCTCAGTCCTTTTTTTTCCCCTGTAGTCCACAATCATCTCCTTTGTCTTGATCACGTTGAGGGAGAGGTTGTTATCCTGGCACCACACGGCCAGGTCTCGTACCTCCTCCCTATAGGCTGTCTCATCGTTGTCGGTGATCAGGCCTACCACTGTTGTGTCGTCAGCAAACTTAATGATGGTGTTGGAGTCGTGCCTGGCCATGCAGTCATGGGTGAACAGGGAGTACATGAGAGGACTGAGCACGCACCCCTGAGGGGCCCCCGTGTTGAGGATCAGCGTGGCAGATGTGTTGTTACCTACCCTTACCACCTGGGGCCGGCCCGTCAGGAAGTCCAGGATCCAGTTGCAGAGGGAGGTGTTTAGTCCCAGGATCCTTAGCTTAGTGATGAGCTTTGAGGGCACTATGGTGTTGAACGCTGAGCTGTAGTCAATGAACAGCATTCTCACGTAGGTGTTCCTCTTGTCCAGGTGGGAAAAGGCAGTGTGGAGTGCAATAGAGATTGCATCATCTGTGGATCTGTTGGGGCGGTTTGCAAATTGGAGTGGGTCTATGGGTTTCTGGGATAATGGTGTTGATGTGAGCCATGACCAGCCTTTCAAAGCACTTCATGGCTACAGACGTTAGTGCTACGGGTCGGTAGTCATTTAGGCAGGTTATCTTAGTGTCCTTGGGCACAGGGACTATGGTGGTCTGCTTGAAACATGTTGGTATTACAGACTCAGTCAGGGACATGTTGAAAATGTCAGTGAAGACACTTGCCAGTTGGTCAGCACATGCTCAGAGTACACGTCCTGGTAATCCGTCTGGCCCTACGGCCTTGTGAATGTTGACCTGCTTAAAAGTCTCACATCGGCTACGGAGAGCGTGATCACATAGTCATCTGGAACAGCTGGTGCTCTCATGCATGCTTCAGTGTTGCTTGCCTCAAAGCGAGCATAGAAGTGATTTAGCTTGTCTGGTAGGCTTGTGTCACTGGGCAGCTCGCGGCTGTGCTTCCTTTTGTAGTCTGTAATAGTTTTCAAGGCCTGCCACATCCGTCGAGTGTCAGAGTCGGTGTAGTACGATTCAATCTTAGTCCGGTATTGACTCTTTGCCTGTTTGTTGGTTCGTCGGAGGGCATAGCGGGATTTCTTATAAGCGTCCGGGTTAGAGTCCCGCTCCTTGATAGCGGCAGCTCTACCTTTTAGCTCAGTGCGGATGTTGCCTGTAATCCATGGCTTCTGGTTGGGGTATGTACATACGGTCACTGTGGGGACGACGTCATCAATGCACTTATTGATGAAGCCAGTGACTGATGTGGTGTACTCCTCAATGCTATTTGAAGAATCCCGGAACATATTCCAGTCTGTGCTAGCAAAACAGTCCTGTAGCTTAGCATCTGCATCATCTGACCACTTTTTTATTAACCAAGTCACTGGTGCTTCCTGCTTTAGTTTTTGCTTATAAGCAGGAATCAGGAGGATAGAGTTATGGTCAGATTTGCCAAATGGAGGGCGAGGGAGAGCTTTGTATGCGTCTCTGTGTGTGGAGTAAAGGTGGTCTAGAGTTTTTTTTCCTCTCGTTGCACATTTAACATGCTGGTAGAAATGAGGTAGAACGGATTTAAGTTTCCCTGCATTAATGTCCCTGGCCACTAGGAGTGCTGCCTCTGGATGAGCTTTTTCCTGTTTACTTATGGCCTTATACAGCTCATTGAGTGCAAACCTAATGCCAGCATTGGTTTGTGGTGGTAGATAGACAGCCACGAAAAATATAGATGAAAAGTCTCTTGGTAAATAGTGTGGTCTACAGCTTATCATGAGATACTCTACCTCAGGCGAGCAAAACCTCGAGACTTCCTTAGTATTAGATTTTGTGCACCAACTGTTGTTTACAAATATACACAGACCGCCACCCCTTGTCTTACCGGAGTCAGCCGTTCTATCCTGCCGATGTACAGGAAGATGTTTGATTTAGTCAGATGCACTGTGTGTTCACAGTGGCGTGTACAACTCATAATTGGGAGATTAAGCAAGATCAACAGAAACAGCTGAAGCTCCATAATGCCATCCTAAAAACGCTGACGCCTCCGATAGCCATAACCAGACATCCACATACACACAGCTAGCTACATCGCCGCTCCAAGAGACTCAGAATCACTTGTAAAAGTTTTATAGAAAATCTGCCTTGTTAGCCGTCTTTTTCCTTGTAATGACCATAACACATGGAGAGGTAAAATAATAAAATATGAGCTTCAAAAGTGGAGGTTGTAAAAGTCTGTTGATCAGAACATAAGGCTTTCTCCATGCTCTCTGTACTCCATTCCTCCTCTGACTGTGTATTGCTGTGTGTGGCACATTGTGTTCATATAGCGTTCAGTGTGTATTGATCTCCATAGAGATGTGACACAAACACCTCTGCAGATTATACAAGCTAATGGTTCAAGCAGGTGCACATACAGCTAAAGACAGGTACTGTATGTGCGTCAGCAAGGAGAGCCGTGTCACTACTGATAGAAGGGAGGCCCAGGTCCACACCTGCTGTGGCACACAACAGTCCTCCTATCTTCACAGGCTGTTGATTCAGATTCTGCACAGAGCTGTGGTAAATGAGAAACATTGAAGACTGGCAGACAGACTGAACGGTGCCCATGATTGGAAATCTATGGGTGTACGTGCCGGGGAATATAATGAACACCTCTCTGTCTGCCTCTCTAAGAAATTACACCTCAGGTGTCTAGGACACTTTTCTTGATTTTCACCTTGTAAAAAGTAACGGAGTACTTCATGCAGCGCTTTTTGAGGTATTCTAATCGTATTATAGTGTATGTGTGTGTGTGTGTGTGTGTGTGTGTGTGTGTGTGTGGCGTGCGTGCGTGCGTGAGTGTGTGCGTGCGTGCATGTGTGCGTGTGTGTGTACCCTGCTGTAGAACCCAGCCTGCAGTACCCTGGTGTAACACCCAGCCCGCAGTACCCTGGTGTATAACCCAGACCCTGGTGTAACACCCAGCCTGCAGTACCCTGGTGTAACACCCAGCCTGCAGTACCCTGCTGTAGAACCCAGCCTGTAGTACCCTGGTGTAACACCCAGCCTGCAGTACCCTGCTGTAGAACCCAGCCTGCAGTACCCTGGTGTAACACCCAGCCTGCAGTACCCTGCTGTATAACCCAGCCTGCAGTACCCTGGTGTAACACCCAGCCTGCAGTACCCTGCTGTAGAACCCAGCCTGCAGTACCCTGGTGTAGAACCCAGCCTGCAGTACCCTGCTGTATAACCCAGCCTGCAGTACCCTGGTGTAACACCCATCCTGCAGTACCCTGCTGTAGAACCCAGCCTGCAGTACCCTGCTGTAGAACCCAGCCTGTAGTACCCTGGTGTATAACCCAGCCTGCAGTACCCTGCTGTAGAACCCAGCCTGCAGTACCCTGCTGTAGAACCCAGCCTGCAGTACCCTGCTGTAGAACCCAGCCTGTAGTACCCTGCTGTAGAACCCAGCCTGCAGTACCCTGCTGTAGAACCCAGCCTGCAGTACCCTGCTGTAGAACCCAGCCTGTAGTACCCTGGTGTATAACCCAGCCTGCAGTACCCTGCTGTAGAACCCAGCCTGCAGTACCCTGCTGTAGAACCCAGCCTGTAGTACCCTGGTGTAGAACCCAGCCTGTAGTACCCTGGTGTAGAACCCAGCCTGCAGTACCCTGGTGGAACAGTGCATTAGATAGTCAGAGCTTGAAAGTAATCTGTGATGCCAAAGATCTTTGGTGCTGCGTGTGGCCTAGATGGGAATGATAAATTGTGAGCTCAATTTCTCATGCACTCTCATATTTTTTCACTTTCCCCATTTGAGACTAGATATTCGAGATGATCCCCCTATTCTGCCCCTGTCTCGTTTTTAAATGAAGGTTATTTCAGTCCTTTCATTTGTCAATCAGGACAGAGGGTGCGTCTCCAGTGATGGGTCTGTGTCAGGCTGTAATTGTCAGCGTCCCTTTCTGGCCCAGACGCCGCCCAGCACTTTGCATGTGAAAGGAGGCCAAGAGGAGAGGTGAGGGCTGAATTGATACCCAAACCTCCTTTTGTTCTCTGACTCTTTACCTCCCACTGCCAAGAGACTGGGGAGCAGACACAGGTACAATCAATGAGGAGGAGGAGGAGGAGGAGGAGGAGGAGGAGGAGGAGGCGGAGGCGGAGGCGGAGGCGGAGGCGGAGGCGGAGGAGGAGGAGGGAGGGGTCAGGGCTCCCCAATGACATCTTCCTCATCTTTCAGGTCAATCTCCGCCCAGCCAGCCAAGTGGGTCTACTCTGTTTTATTACCTAGACGTCCTCTGGAATGTCCTCTCCCATATACAGACACTGAGGTGTTGGGTTCTATTAAACTCTGGACACTTTCAGCTAATTCTATGGTTCTGAGCTATATTTGCAGTAGGTCTATTTGCATCCATACCTTGCAGCACTGGCAGTGAAATGTGTAAGGGTTAGTGTGAGGTGTGACCCAGGTGTGGTGCAGGATAGACAGTAGGCAGTAGGCAGAGATGGTGAAACAAGGATCTTTACTGGTGGTCCCAAAACCAAGATACAAAATAACGGACTTGTCACGATAAAATAAAGGAGCAGCAAATTGGTCTCCAAAAACAGGCTGACAGCAAACATACGAAATACTAACTACGACTGAAAACAACAATGAAACAGGGAGAACACTTCTCAAGTACCTGTACATACGTCTCGCGATCAGACACTGATTAGTACTGTTTGGCATCGAGAAACTAGCAGAGAAAACAGAGCAAGGGAACACAGGGAAGTGAGGGCATAAATACACTGGTGAACAGGTAGACACAGGTGACACCAATAGGATCATGATTAGTCCAGACTGTGAGTGAGGAGGTGCCTAAGGTTGTCGGAGGATAACACCTAGTGGGTCGCTCTGGAACTGCGACACCCTCCTGTAACAGAAATGTAAATCAGTGTATGATTATATTTTCTATATATTCAGATCAACACACACTGTTGCTTCCCCCTCACACTCCGGTACTGAAGAGGCTGTTTGACTGAGAGAGAACTCTCTCTCATCACCTGGGTGTATTGCAGAGAGGAATCAGTCCTGGGTCAGGGTGTAGTGTGGGTGTGTTTGTGTGTGTGCGTGTTTGTGTGTGTGTGTGTGTGTGTGTGTGTTTGCGGTATGAAATATTGATGTGCAATGTGTGTGTGTGTGTGTGTTTAACAATGAGTTGCAGAGGGGCTCGTGGGTGTATGGAGACTCTGGTTAGACCAGGCACTGCTTCATACATAAGAGACATAATATAGCCATGCTGTATCTCCCGTCTCTCCTCTAGCTCCATGCCTAGGTATTTGTATCATTCACTTATCAGTAATATGTTGGTTTTTCATTTATTACTGTGTAATCAAACAAGCACATTTTGTAAATTGCTCCTAAGTGGAGTTTAATGTCCAATATAGTGAAGCGCTTCCTGTTTTATCACTGTAATGAGTCGTTCCAGATGGCAATAACACCATTTTAGTATAGCAGATATTATGAAGTATTTTGTGATGTCCTTACATTTCACAGTGTTTGGCAGGAGAAGATAGTCTGGAGAAATAACATCATTTAATGTAGAATGATACATTTTAACTATTCACAGATTTTCCATTTTCATTACCTTATCTGATATTTCAGGATGCATTATGTTTAATAGTGTCTGCGTAAACCTCAACTCTGATAAAATGACACATTTTAATAAAATACAAATGAAAAAATAAAAATGAATGACCCTCCATTTCCTATGGAAAGTTGCTCCAAGTGTATCAAACATCCTCCTAACTTTGGCCTCAAGGTAACATTCTGTGTTCTAGTCACAGCTGCCCCTCCCCTCCCCTCACCCCCTCCCCTCCTCACCCCCTCCCCTCCTCACCCCTTTTTTTCATTGGAGTAAAAACAACATGGATAGTGATTCTCCAGAGACAGATAGAAGTCTATTCGTCTACCCGTCCTGCGATACTATCCACTGTGTTTTTAGGAAATGAAAAGCTGCTATGTATTTACGAGCTGTTCTTATCTCCCACCAGCGATGTTGTACCACCTGCTACGTGCAGGGCCATACCTAATGACTGAGGATAAGAACCGCTAAGGGACATTGGAAGATAGGATTACTGGACTGTTTCTGCTTCACGGAAATAGTAAGCAGAACGATTAGAAGAGGAAACAGACTCTCATACGTTGTACATCATACCTGCTCTGAATTATGGTAGAGCTTTGGAGAACACAAAACGTTTTTTCCATCCTAGACCTCTCTGTCGAGGTGTTTTCTTTAGAATCCATTTTCTTTTAGAACGTGTCCCACATCTGTGCAGTGTATCAGTTCACAAAGGCCGTTCTAGCTTACAAAGTAAACAATAAGAAAAAGCATCCTTTTACCTTTGCTCTAACCTGATATGTATACTGCTCTTAGCATCTCCTCTGAGAAAAACCTGTTTACAGTGATATAAGGGATCTACACCCACAAATGCACACGCACACGCATGCACACACACACACACACACACACACACACACACACACACACACACACACACACACACACACACACACACACACAGACTACTATAACAGTCACAGTAACAGTAAATATGACTAAACAGATTCAATATCATCACCCCTTTGAAACAGCTCATTGTCTGAATAAAGGCTGATATCACTGAGAGATTAGCTGACTATCTGTGCCAAATGCCACCCAGGAAATTGAAAAGCTACACAAATAAAGCGTGAAATTAATTGGGAACAAAAGCTATTGGCAAGATTTCCATGGTTATCTCTTTATATGAACTTCACAGGGAGCGGATGACATTGGTTTTATTATGGCAGAGCACCAATGACGTGGTGGGTGGGGATGGGGGGAGTGCTGACGAGGGAGAACAGAATGGATGTCCATCACAGAGCTCAAGAATGCTGGGAGGACAGAGGCCCCTGTCATGTGACCACCTGAATGAGGTGAGTCATGAGACAGGGCCTGGGATGGAGGTTAAACAAACAGCTGGGCCAGCATGAACAGACAGACAGACATACACAAACACACACACACACACACACACACACACACACACACACACACACACACACACACACACACACACACACACACACACACACACACACACACACACACACACACACACACACACACACACACACACACACACACACACACACACACACACAGAGACAGATAGATATGCACACACACTCACACACACAGAAGTGAGTATGCACATACACACACACACACACACACACACACACACAGACACATGAGAGCAGGCACATCTGTTTCTATTGACAGAGTGGGGATGATGGCAGTGGTAGCAGTGTCCCAGCTTTGCATCAGGTGACATATGTCAGGTATCAGCTAATAGCCCTCCCCTTCTCTTCCCTCCTCCACCTCCCCTCCTCTTCCCTCTTCCCTCCTCCAGCTCCCCTCCTCTTCCCTCCTCCTCCACCTCCCCTCCTCTTCCCTCTTCCCTCCTCCACCTCCCCTCCTCTTCCCTCCTCCACCTCCCCTCCTCTTCCCTCATCCACCTCCCCTCCTCTTCCCCTTCTCCTCCTCCTCCACCTCCACCTCCCTCCTCTTCCCTCCTCCTCCACCTCCCCTCCTCTTCCCTCCTCCACCTCCCTCCCCACCTCCCCCTCCTCTCCCTCCTCCACCTCCCTCCTCTCCCCTCCACCTCCCCCTCTCCCCCACCTCCCCTCTCTCCTCCTCCTCCACCTCCACCTCCCTCCTCTTCCCTCCTCCTCCACCTCTCCTCCTCTTCCCTCCTCCACCTCCCTCCTCCACCTCCCCTCCTCTTCCCTCCCCCTCCACCTCCCTCCTCTTCCCCTCCCCACCTCCTCCTCTTCCCTCCTCCCCTCCACCTCCTCCTCTTCCCCTCCTCCACCTCCCTCCCTCCTCTTCCCTCTTCCCTCCTCCTCCACCTCCCTCCCTCTTCCCTCCTCTCCTCCACCTCCCCCTCCTCTTCCTCCTCCACCTCCCCTCCTCTTCCCATCCACCTCCCCTCCTCCCTTCTCCTCCTCTCCACCTCCACCCTTCCTCCTCCTCCACCTTCTCCCCCTCCTCCACCTCCCTCCTCCTCCTCCCCTCCTTCCTCCTCCTCCACCTCCCCTCCTCTTCCCCGCCTTCTCCACCTCCCCTCCTCTTCCCTCCACCTCCACCTCCCGACATCTTCCCTCCTCCTCCACCTCCCCTCCTCTTCCTTCATCCTCCTCCACCTCCCCTCCTCTTCCCTCTTCCTCCACCTCTCCTCATCTTTCTCCTTCTCCACCTCCCCTCCTCTTCCCTCCTCCTCCACCTCCCCTCCTCTTCCCTCCACCACCTCCCCCTCCTCTTCCCTCCTCCCCACCTCCCTCCTCTTCCCTCCACCACCTCCCTCCTCTTCCCCTCCTCCTTCACCTCCCCTCCTCTTCCCTCCTCCTCTACCTCCCCTTCTCCCTCCTCCTCCAACTCCCCTCCTCTTCCCTCCACCACCTCCGCTCCTCTTCCCTCCTCCTCCACCTCCCGACATCTTCCCTCCTCCACCTCCCCTCCTCTTCCCTCCTCCTCCACCTCCTCTCTTCTTCCTTCCTCCTCAACCTCCCCTCCTCTTTCCTCTTCCCTCCTTCACCTCCCCTCCTCTTCCCTCCTCCTCCTTCACCTCCCCTTCTCTTCCTCTCCCTCCTCCACCCTCCTCCTCTCTCCTCCTCCACCTCCCCACGCCTTCCCTCCTCCACCCTCCCCACCTCCCCCCTCCCTCCTCTTCCCTCCTCCCTCCCCTCCTCCCCTCTCCTCCTCCACCTCCCCTCCTCTTCCTCCTCCTCCACCTCCCCTCCTCTTCCTGCCTCCTCTTCCACCTCCCTTCCTCTTCCTGCCCCCTCCTCCACCTCCGCTCCTCTTCCCTCTTCCTCCACCTCTCCTCCTCTATCTCCTTCTCCATCTCCCCTCCTCTTCCCTCTTCCCTCCTCCACCTCCCCTTCTCTTTCTCCTTCTCCATCTCCCCCTCCTGTGCTAGACACTCAGACAGCTCCCTTCTGCTCTCTCTCTCTCTCTCTCTCTCTCTCTCTCTCTCTCTCTCTCTCTCTCTCTCTCTCTCTCTCTCTCTCCCTCTCTCCATCTGTCTCACATCTCTCTCTCATATTAATGTCATGTCATCTGACAGTGAAGGAGAGGTTAACCGGAGGGGCTGCCATCTTGCCGCTGTTCAAACAGAGCTGTGTCTTATTGCTCCTGTCTGTCAGATCTCCAGGCTGTGGTTCTCTACACCTGTGTCCTTCCTCTCATACCAGTTCTACAGGAGGCTTGAATACATTAACTAGACCTGTCCTAGGACAGAGGTGTGCAGACTATGGTGTGGTTGAGTGGCTGATGTTAGGCATGACTACATTAACTAGACCTGTCCTAGGACAGAGGTGTGCAGACTATGGTGTGGTTGAGTGGCTGATGTTAGGCATGACTACATTAACTACGCCTGTCCTAGGACAGAGGTGTGCAGACTATGATGTGGTTGAGTGGCTGATGTTAGGCATGACTACATTAACTAGACCTGTCCTAGGACAGAGGTGTGCAGACTATGATGTGGTTGAGTGGCTGATGTTAGGCATGACTACATTAACTAGACCTGTCCTAGGACAGAGGTGTGCAGACTATGATGTGGTTGAGTGGCTGATGTTAGGCATGACTACATTAACTAGACCTGTCCTAGGACAGAGGTGTGCAGACTATGGTGTGGTTGAGTGGCTGATGTTAGGCATGACTACATTAACTACACCTGTCCTAGGACAGAGGTGTGCAGACTATGGTGTGGTTGAGTGGCTGATGTTAGGCATGACTACATTAACTAGACCTGTCCTAGGACAGAGGTGTGCAGACTATGGTGTGGTTGAGTGGCTGATGTTAGGCATGACTACATTAACTAGACCTGTCCTAGGACAGAGGTGTGCAGACTATGGTTTGGTTGAGTGGCTGATGTTAGGCATGACTACTTCGACTAGACCTTAATGGTACCCAAACTCTATCTGGCACTGAACCTACCCACACTCACTAGACTTTATATACACACCATTGTCGTGACGTGCCTTTCATTATTGTGATGACTATTATTTATAGAATAATTACCTACTATGTTTCATTGTTACTAGATTAAATTAATCATGTAACAATTAACTAATTATTTATTTGGGCCACCACGGGAAAAGTTGTTTAACGAGTTACCGTTTCCCGAATTAACTCTAAAGACATCTAGATATCTCTCATCATTTAACAGTCATTTATTAATCATTTACCTCATATCTGTCACGGTTCAGACAGACGACAAGAGGACCACAATTGCGTCACACCAGAAAGTTTATTAAAACTTAAGGGAAAAGGGAAGTAGGGAGTGAGTGAAGGCTCCAGGGGTTATTCCGTCCAATGTGCTGGGTCTGTGCCCCCCCCCAGTGGCAGCGGTGCGTCCGATGACGCCGGTGGTTGGTGGTCCAGAAGTCCTGGGGGGGAGGAAACACAGACACAACGGGGCGGATGAAACAGGGCAGAAGTACAGTTCAAGGGAAATCCAAATACGTTGTAGCAAGGCAGAAGGCTGGTCAGAGTTACCGGGGTCGAAGAGTAGTCAGGAGTCGTAATGGCAGAAAGCAGGTCTGGTTTTCCTGGGGCAGAAGAGTATCCAAGAATCAGGCAGGTCCGGGGTCACAAAACAAGGGAGAGCCAGAAGCGCGAGCAAACAGGTTCGGGTGTGAGCTTTGCAGACGATCTGACAAAGGAGAGCTGAAAGACAGGACTTTAAATACTGGGAGAGGTTAGTGGGTAATGCAGCGCAGCTGGCAGAGTAATTAGAGCCGAGCAGAGCAGGGACAGGTGGAGCTAGTTAGGCTGAGTAGAGAGAGAGTGGTGAGCAGAGTGGAAGATAGTGGAAACAAATTAAGGTGGTAACCCGGTGGAGTGAGAGGGCTCATGACAGAACCCCCCCAAGGGGACGGCCCCAGAAGTCCCAAGAGCAACACCACGCCGGGCGGGAGGAGGGGAGCCGGAGGAGGGCTAGAACTCCTCCGAACGGTCCGAGCGAACGTCCTCATCCTCGGAGGAAGCCGGAGGGCCGTGGTCGGGAGATGGGACAGGTCCCGAGACAGGATCAGGCACAGGACAGAAGCCGAGCGGGCAGGACGGTTAGGGATCCCCTGGGGCGGCCCTTACGGATTGCAGGTTGATCAGGATGCCGTTGGTGGAAGGCGGTGATGAGAGTCCTATCCACAATCCGACTAGCTGGCACCCAGGTCCTTTCCTCAGGTCCATAGCCCTCCCAGTCAATGAGGTACTGGAGACCCCTACCCCTCCGTCTGGACCGAAGCAGGCGGCGGACGGTGTAAACCAGACCACCATCGACGAGCTGTGGAGGAGGAGGACAAGGCGCAGCAGGGACCAGCGGACTCTCATGAATGGGCTAATCTTAGACACATGGAAAGTGGGGTGCACCCTCATGGAATTAGGCAGTTGGAGCCGACAGCAGTTGGGCTAATCACTCTTATGATAGGGAATGGGCCAATGAACCGAGTGCCAGCTTTTGGACTCCACCCTGAGTGGCAGGTTCCTTGACGACAACCACACCCTTTGACCAACATGGTAGGTGGGAGCAGGGATTCTCCGACGGTTGGCCCCGGGTAGTGTAGCTGGCAACGGATCTGAGAAGTGTGGCTCGGGCTTGTGACCAGGTGCGGCGACATCGACGGGCAAAAAGCAAGTGCAGATGGGCAAGTAACCTCCCCTTCCTGGCTGGCAAATAGAGGAGGCTGGTATCCATAAACACATTGGAAAGGGGACACACCGATGGCAGAGCAGGTCAGAGAATTGTGTGCGTACTCCACCCATGTCAATTGCTGCGACCAGGAGTGGGGGTTGCGTGAAGTCATGCATCGCAGTGCCTTCCGAGCTCCTGATTTGCCCGCTCGACTGCTCATTGGATTGGGGATGGAATCCGAAGTCAGACTGACTGGGCTCCCAGCAGGTGACAGAACACTCCTTCCAAAAAGCGGAGGAGAATTGTGGACCTACGGTCAGAAACTACATCCTTTTGGCAGTCCGTGGATCCGGAAGACGTGTTCCAGGACCACCTGGGCGGTCTCCCTTGGCGGTTGGGAGCTTGGGGAGGGGAATGAAGTGTGCCATCTTGCTGAATCGGTCAACTATGGTGAGAATGACGGTCATGCCACTTGAAGGGGGCAGCCCCGTGACAAAGTCAAGGGGCGATGTGAGACCAGGGACGTCTGGGCACAGGCAGGGGCTGCAGCAATCCGGCTGGGGCTGGCAGGACGACTTGTGTTGGTTGCAGATGGGGCAGGCTTGGACGAATTCCCGTACATCCTTTCTCAGAGAGGGCCACCAGAACCTCTGGGCGAGCAGGTTGTAAGTGCGTGGTGGAGCCAGGGTGACAAGCTAGGCGGGAGTCATGTCCCCACTGAACGACCTGGGACCCTCAGGTTTTCGGGGACAAAAAGGCGGTCAGCTGGGCAAGTGCTGGGACCGGGCTGGTTACGGAGAGCTTCCAGCACCTGTTCCCTCAACAGCCCAGGTCAGAGCTGCTACGATGCAGGGACTTGGCAGAATCGACACAGGATCCTTGGAGGGGTTGTCATCCTTCTGGAATTGACGGCAGAGGGCGTCTGGCTTGGTGTTGCGTGATCCAGGCCGGTATGACAGAGTGAAATTAAACCTGGTGAAGAACAGGCCCAGCGGGACTGCCTGGAGTTCAACCGCTTGGTCGTGCGGATGACTCCAAGTTCTTATGATCGGTCCAAACGAGAAATGGAATGGTGGACCCTCCAGCCAGTGACGCCACTCCTCCAAGGCAAGCTTCACAGCCAGCAGCTCTCGGTTCCCTATGTCGTAATTGCACTCAGAGGGGGACAACCGACGTGAGAAAAAGGCACAGGGATGGAGCTTCCTATCCTCCGCAGCCCACTGAGAAATCACAGCACCAACTCCCACATCCGAGGCGTCCACCTCCACAATGAATTGCCGGTCCACATCAGGCATCTGGAGGATGGGAGCGGGAGGTGAACTTTACCTTGAGGGTACTGAAGGCCTTGTCGGCTGCTGGGGTCCAGGTGAAGGGGTTGCTTGGTGCTGGTTAGAGCAGTGAGAGGGGCAGCAACGGTACTGTAGTTCCGGATAAACTTTCTATAGAAGTTAGCAAACCCCAGAAACTGTTGCAGCTTCTTTCTGTTCTCCGGAACTGGCCATGAAGTGACTGCTGATACTTTGGCAGGATCCATTTGGATACTTCCTCTGCCACTATGTACCCCAGGAAGGCCACTGTCTTGACGTGAAACTCACATTTCTCTGCCTTGGCGTGAGGGAATTCTCCAGAAGACGATGAAGGACTTGCTGGACATGGCGGGTGTGTTCAGACAGGTTTCTGGAGTAGATTAAGATGTCATCCAGGTAAACGAAGACAAACTTGTTTAACATGTCCCGCAGTACATCATTCACTAGAGCCTGGAACACAGCAGGAGCATTGGTGAGGCCAAAAGGCATAACCAGATACTCGTAGTGGCCTGTTGGTGTATTGAATGCGGTCTTCCATTCATCTCCCTCCCGGATCCGCACTAGGTGGTAAGCGTTTCTGAGATCCAACTTGGTAAAAACAGTGGCTCCCTGGAGCAACTCAAAAGCAGAGGTGAGCAGAGGGAGAGGGTAACGGTTTTTCACTGTGATGTCGTTGAGTCCCCTGTAGTCGATGCAGGGGCGAAGAGATCCGTCCCTCTTCCCCCACAAAGAAGAAGCCAGCACCAGCCGGAGATGAAGATGAACGGATCAATCCTGTGGACAGAGAGTCATTGATGTAGTCCTCCATGGACTTTCTTTCAGGAGCAGACAACGAATAAAGACGGCCCCTTGGAGGGGCTGTTCCAGGGAGGAGGTCGATGGCACAGTCGTACGGTCGGTGAGGGGGCAGAGATGTGGCTCTTGCTTTGTTAAACACTTCTCTGAGACCATGGTAGCATTCTGGGACATGGGAGAGGTCAGGAGCGGAGTTAGTAGGTACTGGCCGAGGGGGTAGTGCGGCAGCAAGCAGGCAGGTTCGGTGGCAGTCCTCTCCCCACTCCCTGATCACCCCCGGGTCACCCAGTCGAGCTGAGGGTTGTGCCGGGCGGAGCCATGGGTAACCCAGGATGAGGGGTTGGCCTGGAGAGGGGAGCAGGTGAAACTGGATAGTTTCTTGATGGTTTCCCGGACAGACCCATCAAGACCGGGGCCGTGACATGAGTGACCGATCCGAGTAAGTGTCCGTCCAGTGCCCGGGCAGGAATAGGAGGTGTCAAACGGAGGTTCTCCAGTCCCAGTTGGCGTGCCAGCTTGATGTCCATTATGTTGGCTTCGCGCCAGAATCCACCAGAGCAGCCAGGGTGTGAGTTGAGTCAGAGAGGCGGAGGTGAACTTGCAGCAGGGGGTTTGCGGTCGGAGGACTGGATGGTCATTGAGCTCAACCGGACTCCCCCTATGCCCGGTGAGCTTCGGCTTTTAAAGGGCAGGTTACCACACGATGTCCATCACCTCCACAATAGAGGCAGAGGTTTGAGGTGAGCGGCGCTGGCGCTCTGCAGGAGTGAGAGAGGCTCGCCCAATCTCCATAGGCTCAGACTGATCAAGCTGACTTGGGTGAGTGGCAGTAGCTGACAGGAGCCCAGTCGGATCTCTCCGAATGCCGGTAGTTGGTGGACCTTGGCGCCCCTCTCACGACGACGGGTCTGTATCCTTCTGTCGATCCGGACAGTCAGTGCGATGGCTTCATCAAGAGTGGAAGGCAGTTCATGGGAGACCAACTCGTCCTTGATATAGTCAGCCAGGCTATGGAAGAACGCGTCCCACCAACGATGGTGTGTTCCAAGAACTTCGTCTTGCCAGGGTTCGGAAGTCGATGGAATGGTCTGCGACTGCACGTCTGCCTTGTCGAATACTGAACAGTTCACGAGACGCCTCTGCGGTTGGTGAATCCAGGTCAAACACCTTCAGCATCTCCTCAGCAAACAGGTCGAAGGTTGCACATGCGGGGGTTTGACGTTCGAACTCTGCTGTTCCCCAGAGTCGAGCTCGGCCCGTCAGGTGAGTGATGGCATACCCGACCTTAGCCCCCTCCGTGGCGAAGGTCCTTGGCTGCAAGGAGAACTGAAGTCGGCAGCTAGTCAGGAATGGCCGGACCTGGGTAGAATCGCCGTTGAACCGCTCTGGGTTTCCAATCTTGGGTTCGGGGCAGCGGCTGCAATGACCGGGGCAGGTAACTCGGAGGCAGGGCTGGTGGGCAGACTGGCTGGGGTAAGGTTGGTGAGGAGTTGGATGATCATGGCGAGTTGTTGTTGCTGCTGCTGGGACTGCTGCTGGTGCTGCTGGAACTGCTGATGCTGTTGGTGGCCGACCTGAAGCAGAGAGGGTGATGTCGCCGCTCATGCGGCCTAGCTCTCTCTCAGTGTGTTCCAGGCGTAGCATGGCGGTGGGTTGCTCAGGTTCTTCGGTTTCCATGTCGGGGGAAGTGTGCGCTGAGTCCATGATGGTCAGATCGTACTGTCACGGTTCAGACAGACGACAAGAGGACCACAATTACGCCACACCAGAAAGTTTATTAAAACTTAAGGGAAAAGGGGAAGTAGGGAGTGAGTGAAGGCTCCAGGGTTATTCCGTCCAATGTGCTGGGTCTGTGCCCCCCAGTGGCAGCGGTGCGTCCGATGACGCCGGTGGTTGGTGGTCCAGAAGTCCTGGGGGAGGAAACACAGACACAACGGGCGGATGAAACAGGGCAGAAGTACAGTTCAAGGGAAATCCAAATACGTTGTAGCAAGGCAGAAGGCTGGTCAGAGTTACCGGGGTCGAAGAGTAGTCAGGAGTCGTAATGGCAGAAAGCAGGTCTGGTTTTCCTGGGGCAGAAGAGTATCCAAGAATCAGGCAGGTCCGGGGTCACAAAACAAGGGAGAGCCAGAAGCGCGAGCAAACAGGTTCCGGGTGTGAGCTTTGCAGACGATCTGACAAAGGAGAGCTGAAAGACAGGACTTTAAATACTGGGAGAGGTTAGTGGGTAATGCAGCGCAGCTGGCAGAGTAATTAGAGCCGAGCAGAGCAGGGACAGGTGGAGCTAGTTAGGCTGAGTAGAGAGAGAGTGGTGAGCAGAGTGGAAGATAGTGGAAACAAATTAAGGTGGTAACCCGGTGGAGTGAGAGGGCTCATGACAATATCAGTCTCATTCTGAAGGTCGTAGGCTCTTTAAGTCTGCACGAACCCGGGTCTTACTGATCATTCCGTACCACACAAATTGATTTAATTATTTATTTACTAACTAATTAAAAATGATAACACAAGATACAAACACATATATGGTATAGGTAGGGATTATAAACTTAAAAGATGTAAACCTGATATACACAGTGTAAAAGCTCTTCAAGTCACAATGTTTTCGTTATAACGCCTTTATACCATTTTTAATGACGTCACAAAATAGACATTAATTTTCCGTATTCCATTTTTCATCATTCCCAATGTTTGGATGTTGAAATATATTGTCCCAATGTTCATTGTTGGATGTTGAAGTTTTTGGGCGGCAATAGTCTCTGAAACAAAGGACATTCCTTTCACCATACTAGAGGGCCAGAGATAGATTATCCTATCTCTAATTTATGGCAGTATTAACGTGTCAAGACCGGCACAGCCCCCGCTGTAGGTAAGAGGGTCTGGTTGTTGTCAACACAAACACACATACACACACACACACACACACACACACACACACACACACACACACACACACACACACACACGCACACACTTTTACACTCATCATTTGCTGCTGCTACTCTGTTCTTTATTTCACTCTTATTATTATCTATCCAGATGCCTAGTCACTTTATCCTGCCTTCATATACATTTACATATCTACCTCAAGTACCTCGTACCTCTGCACATTGATCTGGTACCGGTACTCCCTGTATATAGCTCCACATTAATCTGGTACTGGTACTCCCTGTATATAGCTCCACATTGATCTGGTACTGGTACTCCCTGTATATAGCTCCACATTGATCTGGTACTGGTATACCGTAGCTCCATTCTTGTGTATTTTATTCCTCTTGTGTTAGTTACTATATATTTTTTTATTGTTATTTTTTTTACAATTCTGCATCGTTGGGAAGGGTTAGTAAGCAAGCATTTCACTGTAAAGTCTACACCAGTTGTATTTGGCGCATATGATGAATACAATTTGATTTGATTTGGTTTTAGACAGGTCCTAGGTCAGAAGTGTGCAGACTGCAGACTATGGTGTGGGTGAGTTTCTGATATAAAACAAATGCTTTGCCTTGCCGATGGCATACAGGTTAAATGGATACTCTGTTTGTTGGATACAAAGGATACATTCACTGCTCATGATTGATTTCAGATTATGATTTTATGTAATATTTCAAATTGTGGAAAGGAAATTGTGGGCAAAGCATTAGAAAACTTCAGAGGTGGCTTCAGCAATCAGGAGGAACCTCTCTATAAGCAGGACTAGTGACAGTATTCCTGTTATTAATTGCTCCTGGGCTCTCTCCTGGTGTCCTTCATCAAAATGACAACTGAGAGAGTTGTGTGGGTGACAGTGACAGCGTTGACTTCATTAATTCTCATTTCCATGTGAACGAGAGTACTGAAGGGGCCTTCAATCCGTCTATTTGGCTCTGCACTACTCATACATTCAACACACACACACACACACCAACTTCTCATAAATTCAATGAACGCATGTGCGCACACACACACACACACACACACACACACACACACACTACTCATAAATTGAATGAACGCACGCACACACACACACACACACAATACTCACATTCCACTCCAGTTGTCTGTACCAACTCCTTCACATTACCATAGATAAATGCACTTCACAATCTCTGACAGGTACTTTTTCCTGCTTTTGCTCCTGCAGTAGCTATCAGATGAGCTGGAAGAGGAGGGGAGGGTGGGGACAGTAGATAGCTCTGTGAAGCCACTCATTGGTTGGCCAGTGGAATGTGCTGGTCCATGCTGTAGGGCGGTGCAGCTTGGATCTTTATGGATTGCGGCCAGGTGACAGAGGGGAGCCTGAGTATCTTATCAAAGCCAGCGCTGCTTTGTGTGTCGGATCATTAATCTTCCTGTCACCGATGTGTCATTCCGGGAATCTTTGGCCCTCCATCCCCAACCACTGCTCTCCGCCCCCGCCCGCCCCTGCCCTGTACAGTGAATGTGGTAGATGCATGGCCTCTCCCCCTCAGCAGACCAGCAACCCAGCCCTACTACACCACTCATCTAATCACTTGATAAGAGCTCTCTGGTTGATGATAGTGCTGAGTGGAGGGAGGAGTGGGAGTGCTAACCCAGAGATACTACTGAGATGGCTCACCACCTGGTGGCGACTGGAACATGCTTTAGTACAGGGATACTGTAAGAGAGGGATGAACGGCCACAGATGTTCTCTATTGACCTCTGTAGTTTCAATATGGAGAAAATGACATTAATGGTCAGTTTGAGCTTTGTGTTGGACCCAGTAGAGTAGAGTACTGCGCTTTGGATAGTGGACTGTTGACAGTGGCTTTGTGTTGGACCCAGTAGAGTAGAGTACTGCGCTTTGGATAGTGGACTGTTGACAGTGGCTTTGTGTTGGACCCAGTAGAGTAGAGTACTGCGCTTTGGATAGTGGACTGTTGACAGTGGCTTTGTGTTGGACCCAGTAGAGTAGAGTACTGTGCTTTAGATAGTGGACTATGGACAGTGGATGATCCTCACGCCACAGAGTGTTGAGAGCTGACACAGGCCATTTCCCCTCTGGTCTGGTCTAGTCAGGTGGGTCAGTGTTGAGAGGCCATTTCCCCTCTGGTCTGGCGGTCAGGTGGGTCAGTGTTGAGAGGCCATTTCCCCTCTGGTCTGGCGGTCAGGTGGGTCAGTGTTGAGAGGCCATTTCCCCTCTGGTCTGGCGGTCAGGTGGGTCAGTGTTGAGAGGCCATTTCCCCTCTGGTCTGGTCAGGTGGGTCAGTGTTGAGAGGCCATTTCCCCTCTGGTCTGGTCAGGTGGGTCAGTGTGTGAGGCTAAGGTGCTGAGATCATGTTTCCTTACCCAGCATGCAGCAGCAGCAAGCATAGTGATGAAGACGAGACCGGTGACCACTCCTCTCTCTCTCTCACTCTCTCTGTCTCCGGTGCTACTGTAGAGGTGTGGTGTGTGTGTTGGTTACACAGATTCCCACTCTCGAGTCTCGACTACTATTATGTTCTCTGTCGTCAGATGACTTGATACCTCTGATGGAAACTCCTCGGCGTGTTTCAAGTCGCTTCCTACTCTAGGCTACTATATCTGGTGACAAATTACATGACCTTATGGTAGTATATTATGGACCCACTTCAATTACCCACTTCAATGACCCTCTTCAATTGCCCACTTCAATTACCCACTTCAATGACCCTCTGCAATTGCCCACTTCAATGACCGACTTCAATCACCCACTTCAATGACCCACTTCAATGACCCACTTAAATTACCGTCTTCAATTGCCCATTTCAATGACCCACTTCAATGACAGAAGAGACCCCACTCAAACTCTGTGAGCTGTGACTCCTCACTCTATAGCAGGGTTCCCTAACTGGCGGCCCTCGGGTGATTTTATTTGGCCCCCCAAGTTTAAAAAAAGATATAGATCTATATTATGTATTTTTTGGGACATAAAAGACTGTAAAAACACCAGCAAATTCAAAGTATTCACACACATAATAGAGAGAGAGAGAGATACACTGAGTGTACAAAACATTAGGAACACCTGCTCTTTCCATGACATAGACTGACCAGGTGAATCCAGGTGAAGCTATGATCCCTTATTGATGTCACCTGTTAAATCGACTTCAATCAGTGTAGCTGAAGGGGAGGAGACAAGTTAAAGAAGGATTTTTAAGCTTTGAGACAACTGAGAAATGGATTGTGTGTGTGCCATTCAGAGGGTGAATGGGCAAGACAAAATATTTAAGTGCCTTTTAACAGGGTATGGTAGTAGGTGCCAGGCGCACCGGTTTGAGTTTGTCAAGAACTGCAACCCTGCTGTGTTTTTCACGCTCAACAGTTTCCCGTGTGTATCAAGAATGGTCCACCACCCTGTCACGATCGTCTGAAGCAGGAGACCAATGCGCAGCGTTGTGAGTGAACATGATGACTTTATTTATAAAAGCAACCACGAAAAAACAACAAAAGACGATACGTGAAGTTCTCTATGACACCGACTGAACATAGCACAAGGAAACAAAAACCCACAAAACCAAGGTGAAACCACACAGTATAAATATGGCTCCCAATCAGAGATAACGAGCCGACAGCTGACACTCGTTACCTCCGATTGGGAGTCATATGACTAAATCAACATCAAAACCAAACATAGAAATGAAACAACTAGATCCCACATAGAACTACACCCAAATGAAAATGACAACCCTGGCTCACTACTAAGAGTCCCGGAGCCAGAACGTCACAGTACCCCCTAAAGGCGCCGGACTGCGACCGCGCCTCACAACCCCACAATAGGGGAGGGCTGGGTGGGTGTTGCTCCCCGAGGCGGTTCCGGCTCGGGCTTGACCACCACCCCACTATAGTTACTACCCGCTTTCTTAACCTCCTCCCAATGACCACCCTCCACTTAAACCCACCTGGATTAAGGGCAGCACCGGACTAAGAGGCAGCACCAGGCTGAGGGACAGCACCGGACTAAGGGGCAGCACTGGACTAAGGGGCAGCACTGGACTAAGGGGCAGCACCTGACTAAATGGCGGATCCTGGCTGGCTGGCTCTGGCGGATCCTGGCTGGACGGCTCCCTGGCGGATCCTGGCTGGACGGCTCTGGCGGATCCTGGCTGGACGGCTCATGGCTGGCTGACGGATCTGGCTGCTCATGGCTGGCTGACGGATCTGGCTGCTCATGGCTGGCTGACGGATCTGGCTGCTCATGGCTGGCGGAAGGCTCTGGCTGATCCCGTCTGGCGGAAGGCTCTGGCTGCTCCTGGCTGGTGGAAGGCTCTGGCTGATCCGGTCTGACGGAAGGCTCTGGCTGCTCCTGTCTGGCGGAAGGCTCTGGCTGATCCTGTCTGGCGGAAGGCTCTGGCTGATCCTGTCTGGCGGAAGGCTCTGGCTGATCCTGTCTGGCGGAAGGCTCTGGCTGATCCTGTCTGGCGGAGAGCTCTAGCGGCTCCGGTCTGGCGGACGGCTCTGAAGGCTCATGGCAGACGGGCGGCTTTGCAGGCTCAGTACAGACGGGCAGTTCAGACGGCGTTGGGCAGACGGACAGTTCAGACGGCGTTGGGCAGACGGGCAGTTCAGGCGCCCCGTTGGGCAGACGGGCAGTTCAGACGGCGTTGGGCAGACGGACAGTTCAGGCGCCGTTGGGCAGACGGGCAGTTCAGACGGCGTTGGGCAGACGGACAGTTCAGGCCCCGTTGGGCAGACGGCAGACTCTGGCCGGTCTGAGGCGCACCGTAGGCCTGGTGCGTGGTGCCGGAACTGGAGGTACCGGGCTGAGGACACGCATCTCAGGGCTAAGTGCGGGAGAAGCAACAGGGCATGCTTGGCCCTGGGGACGCACCGTAGGCCTGATGCGTGGTGCCGGAACTGGAGGTACCGGGCTGAGGACACGCATCTCAGGGCTAGTGCGGGGAGAAGCAACAGGGCATGCTTGGCCCTGGGGACGCACCGTAGGCCTGATGCGGAGAGCAGCAACAGGGCATGCTGGACCCTGGGGACTCACCTCACGCCTAGTGCGGAGAGCAGGAACAGGCCGGGCTGGGCTGGCGACGCGCACCGTATCCCTGGTGCGAGTGGCGGAACAGGCCGGGCCGGGCTGGCGGCGCACCGTATCCCTGGTGCGTGGAGTAGGAACAGGCCGGGCTGGGCTGGCGACGCGCACCGTACACTTGGTGCGGATGGCAGGAACAGGCCGAACCGGGCTGGCGACGCGCACCGTACACTTAGTGCGAGGGACCGGAACAGGCCGGGCTGGGCTGGCGGCGCGCACCGTCACACTTGGTGCGGGTGGCAGGATCAGGCCGAACCGGGCTGGCGACGCGCACCGTACACTTAGTGCGAGGGGCCGGAACAGGCCGTACCGTACGGGGAACACACACTACTGGCTTCAACCGAGGATCAGGAACGGGCCGGACCGGACTGGCAACACACATCAGTCCTTCACGCCGTGCCACACACACTTCCCTCCTTCTACTCGCCAATAGCCCCCTTTGACCTGGTAGCCTCCTGAATCCGTCCCTTCTCTGCCTCCGTCAGCCCCCTAACCTGGCAGCCTTCTGACTCTGCCTTGTGGCAGCCTCCTGCTGCTCAGTCGCCCAGCCATGTGCCCCCCAAAAAATTTCTTGGGGTTGCCTCTCGTCCTTCCGACGTTGGCTCTGCCGACGCCGTTGCTCCTCTCTCCGTCGCCTCTCCTCTGTCTCGCTCCATGGACGGCGATCCATGCCATCCAGGATTTCTTCCCACGTCCAGGACCCTTTACCGTCCAAAAGCTCTTCCCATGTCCAGACCCTCGGCTCCTGGACACGCTGCTTGGTCCTTTGATGGTGGGTTTTTCTGTCACGATCGTCTGAAGCAGGAGACCAATGCGCAGCGTTGTGAGTGAACATGATTACTTTATTTATAAAAGCAACCACGAAAAAACAACAAAAGACGATACGTGAAGTTCTCTATGACACCGACTGAACATAGCACAAGGAAACAAAAACCCACAAAACCAAGGTGAAACCACACAGTATAAATATGGCTCCCAATCAGAGATAACGAGCCGACAGCTGACACTCGTTACCTCCGATTGGGAGTCATATGACTAAATCAACATCAAAACCAAACATAGAAATGAAACAACTAGATCCCACATAGAACTACACCCAAATGAAAATGACAACCCTGGCTCACTACTAAGAGTCCCGGAGCCAGAACGTCACACACCCAAAGGACATCCAGCGAACTTGACGCAACTGTGGAAAGCATTGGAGTCAACATGGACCAGCATCCCAGTGGAACATTTTCGACACCTTGTAGTCCATGCCCTGACGAATTGAGGCTGTTTTGAGGGTAAAAGGGGGTGCAACTCAATATTAGGACGCTGTTCCTAATGTTTTGTACACTCAATGTAAATGGACTGAGAGGAATTTGCCTGCCATTTGGAAAAAGGCCTCCCTAGATAGAGAAATTTTATTAATTTAAAAGCACATCAATAGTCATTGGGAGTATTTGTGTGCCACCTAGGCGGTGTGGGGCAGCATGGGGCAGCTGTGACTGAGGAAGGAGATCGAGGTCCTGGTCGTGTCAAGGTGACTGTGCCATTGTGCCATTCCAGAACTCTCTGAGGCAGAACAGCATTACTTATTTATCTTGTTTCTATTTGCAGTTGGTTTTACTCCTCCCTGACCACTGTTCAGACCAAATTCCCCCAAGATGCACCAAGATCAATACAGAGGAAGCTGACACAGCGCTTTGGGACTGTGTGTGGAGGGGGGGATTCTTGAAAGTCGGGACAATCCTAGTCCGGCAGGGAAACTTTATTTTGTTGCATTAGTTGAGCTTAATAATTACATTTAGGGCAATTTTATGAGGGGAAAGATTTTATTTAGGAATTTTCCAAATATTTTCAATATTATTTATTTCCATATCGGCTCTATGCCCAGAATTTGCCATTGTCCGGAGCAAAGGATCCCAATTTCAAACTCTCCAAAAAAGTGTTTAAAATTCTAAAAACGTACAATAATTAATATTAACTAAAAAAGGATATTATGTAGTTTCTTGCAAAAGCCTTCTCTGACTTTAAAGAATATTTATCTCAAAACTGGCATTCCTAAAAAATATGTCCGGAGATTTTGTCAACTTCATCAGATTTGTCTGAAATCCTAAATTAATCAGGAATGAGCAGGGTCAGCTATACCATAAGGACCCCTTATTCATGTACTCATTACATGTAGTGTTACAATACCACTCATGATCTATAAAGTTCTCTACTTTTGATAGAATTAAACAAACAATATTAAAATTACCATGGTCACAACCATAAACAGTCAACTCGATCTCCCTAATAGAGTGACATAGGATATGGATTTTGGTTCAAATATGTTTATTTAAATTGTCATCAAGCAACTGAGGAAAAAGTAAATTGTTACTTTGTTTACCTTTTGAATGAAGAAAAAATTAAATGCTCAAAATGCTCAACTGTCAGATTTTCATCTAACGTCAACTCCGTCAGAGTGCTGAAAGATCTGATAGAATGTTTATGTTTTTATTGGGGATTTTCAAATGAATCATTATCTAAATTTTACAAACGCTTGTATTTAACTTTTGTGTCTGTTTTGATTATTTGTTGTCAACTCCGTCATTTGGTCAATATTTGAACCATTGTTCTGCAACATATGCTTAATGATGCACTATGCAGAAATCGCTCCGCTATTTCCTGGTTGCTAATATTCTAATACTTTGCCTAATTTCAGTTTATGTGACAAAACAAGCAACTATAGTGTAGATCAGGGGTGTCAAACGTACGGCCCGCGGGCCGGATCAGGCCCGCAAACGGGTTTAATCCGGCCCGCGAGATGATTTAAAAAATAAAAAATAAAAAAAAGTGCTGCAATTTTTCAATAAAATAAACTGCTGTTCCAATTGCGTCCACTGGATGGCACAATAGCAATTGTGTTAAGCAAGCAAACTGTTTATACCGGGGCAGAGCAAGTAGGTCAAGCACGTGCAGCCAATGAGCTACTTTGTTTTGCCCGCGATATTTATTATGGCTTCTACTTTTAACATTATGTGCTTTGGCACCCTCATTGCCCCAATATGTCTCTGTCAAAAAGAGAAAAGTGGACGCAGAGTGCAGAGTGTTCCAAGAAAAATGGTCATCCTATTTAATCACGGAATTGAATGGGAAAGCTGTATGTTTGGTGTGTTCAGAGCATGTTGCAGTGCTGAAAGAATATAACCTTCCGTCGCCACTATGTGAGTCTTCATGCCGACAAATATGACAACTTTCAAGGACAGCGGAGATGAGAGAAGGTGAATGAACTGTTGGCGGGTCTGAAGAAACAGCAGTCTGTGTTTACTCACAGCCGAGACATCAGTGACGCTGCAGTGAAAGCTAGCTACCTCATTGCTAATGAAATCGCAGTGGCTTCAAAACCATTTAGTGAGGGTGAATTTGTAAAAACATGCATGATGAAGGCAGCGGAGATTGTGTGCCCTGAAAAGCGGCAGGCTTTTTGCAAATATCAGCCTGACAAGAAACACAGTTGCAGACAGGATTTCCGATCTTTCAGTGGATTTGGACAGCCAGTTGAAGCAAAAAGTAAAGTCATTTATTGCGTTTTCGGTTGCAATTGATGAAAGCACGGACATTACAGATGTTGCACAACTGGCCATTTTTTCATCCGCGGAGTTGATGACACATTGACCGTCACCGAGGAGTTAGTGGAGTTGGTGCCGATGACAGATACAACGACAGCAGCTGATATTTTTACCGCACTCGTCTGCGCGCTGGACAGGGTCGGAGTGGACTGGTCCCGCGCTGTCAGCCTGGCTACAGATGGTGCGCCCTCAATGATCGGGAAAAAAGCAGGCGTTGTGACAAAGTTCAGAGAGAAAGTGCAATCTGCAAATGGAGGACGTGATTTTTGACTTTTCACTGTATTTTGCACCAGGAGGCTTTGTGTTGCAAGTCATTAAAGATGGATAACGTCATGAAGGTGGTCATCCAAACTGTTAATTTCATCCGATCCAGAAGCCTGAATCACCGTCAGTTTGACAGCCTTCTCAGAGAGAAAGACCACATCTATGGCCTGCCATACCACACTGAGGTAAGATGGTTAAGCCGAGGTGCTGTGCTGAGGCGTTTCTTTGATTTACGAGAAGAAATTGAACAGTTCATGGAAGAAAAGGGGCAAACCAGTGTTAGAATTTCATTCCGCAGAATGGATGCCGGACCTTGCATTTATGGTGGATGTTACAGAGCACCTGAATAACTTGAACAAACAGCTGCAAGGGCGCAACAAAGTTGTCACGCAGTATTATGACAGCATACGTTCTTTCAAGTTGAAGCTGTCATTGTGGGAGACGCAACTTGCCGGTGGTGATGCAGCTCACTTCCCCTGTCTGAAAAATGTGTGCGCGACCCAACATGTGGCAGACATGAAGCAGTTCAAAGATAAAATAACTGGACTGTTACGGGAGTTTGAGCAACGCTTTCAGATTTATGTTTATATGTTTTTATGTTGATGTGCTATTGTTTTTAATTGATTTTATTTTATTTGTATATTTAACCTATTCTTGACTCTGTGGTTCTTGCACTTGTTTGGGGAACAGTTCTGTTAATCACTGAGGCATTGTGTGTTTGTGTTCTTTTTCTTTAGAGTTTTCAAATAAACTTGACGTGTTTTATGATTAATAGTGATGTTGTGCTTGTACTATTTTGGACACACTGTCCTCAGGCTCCAGCTTTATGTTGTATGTTGATCGTAATAAAACAAAGAAAACATTCTGAAGTTGTTGTTTTTAAGTTATATATACCATGATTTTTCCGGTCCGGCCCACTTGGGAATAGATTTTCCTCCATGTGGCCCCTGAGCTAAAATGAGTTTGACACCCCTGGTGTAGATAATCATTGTACCATCCAAACCGCTATGAAAAATATTGTATTTTTAGCTGGTTGAAGCTGGTGTACAAAACCCAAAGTGAAATAAGCAAAAACTTAACAATGGGAAGCACAGAAATAGAGAACATAGAACACATCTACCACTTCTTAGACTTGCTTTCAATGAGAATGACAGATATATATCAAATCAAATCAAATCAAATTGTATTTGCCACATGCGCCGAATACAACAGGTGTAGACATTACAGTGAAATTCTTACTTACAAGCCCTTAACCAACATTGCATGTTTTTAAGATTTTGTTTTGTTTAAAGTGTTAAGTAAAAAAAAAAAAAGACAAATAACTAAAGAGCAGCAATAAAACTAAATAACAGTAGGGAGGCTATATACAGGGGGGTACTGGTGCAGAGTCAATGTGCGGGGGCACCGGCTAGTCGAGGTAATTGAGGTAATATGTACATGTGGGTAGAGTTAAAGTGACTATGCATAAATAATAGACAGAGTAGCAGCAGCGTAAAAGAGGGGGGTGGGGGGAAGGGGGGTGGGGGCAGTGCAAGTAGTCCGGGTAGCAATGATTAGCTGTTCAGGAGTCTTATGGCTTGGGGGTAGAAGCTGTTGAGAAGCCTTTTGGACCTAGACTTGGCGCTCCGGTACCGCATGCCGTGCAGTAGCAGAGAGAACAGTCCATGACTAGCGTGGCTGGAGTCTTTGACAATTTTGAGGGCCTTTGTCTGACACCACCTGGTATAGAGGTCCTGGATGGCAGGAAGCTTGGCCCCAGTGATGTACTGGGCCGTACGCACTACCCTCTGTAGTGCCTTGCGGTTGGAGGCCGAGCAGTTGCCATACCAGGCGGTGATGCAACCAGTCAGGATGCTCTCGATGGTGCAGCTGTATAACTTTTTGAGGATCAGAGGACCCATACCAAATCTTTTCAGTCTCCTTATATTTCTATGTGAATTTGGTCACGTTGCCCAAAAAAGTACATATTGCAGCTTTAAACTATTAAAGTACTTGCTGTGCTAGACCTAAGGGATAATGTTTGCTTTATTCATGTTGTTTTAAATCTAGAAAAACATGCCAAAAATGCTAACGAAATTATCCCTGGAGCATTATATAGCACTATACAATAAAACAAAAATAAGTTTGGAGATTTGTATTGCATATGTTAGTAATCTAATGTTACAATTAAACAGTCAAGGCCTTTAAACACTTGTTGCAGAATAAACACAGTAATGAAATGTCGTTTAAGGTGTCTGATGGAGTTGACATAAATCCAGCTAGTTGCATTTAATTAAAATATTTAAGAATTAGGAGGTTGTTCCTTTACATGGTGTGATAGCTGATACTTTGATCTATTAACATTAACATTTAAAATGTTAATATTCAGAAAAATATTTGGGGAAAAAAATATTGTCCCGTCTTTGAAGAATCCCTTATCTACGGTACATGAATACAGTGCATCTCTATATTTCCTAACTGCCCATTCATATCAATGTCTATTCCTTGATTACCACGGGGGGCCAGTATAAAAAAAATATGTATTCACTAACTGTAAGTCGCTCTGGATAAGAGCGTCTGCTAAATGACTAAAATGTAAATGTAAATTACCAAAGCTTTCAGATGCTGATATCCCCAGCTGTTTCTGTTTTCCCACCATACATTCCACCATACGTTCAATGAGAATCAGGCCGGTTAGTATTGATTTAACATCAGTCATCAGGTTGTGTGGGGTCCAGCTCTGTATAATAATCCCTGTGTTAGTGAGAAGAATAGACACTAGATTGATAATGGGGAAATATACTTTTTTCCTGGGGCCTCGGTGGACCTAGCCTCCACTCATGGCATTAGCTAGTACACTGAGATGAATCCCTCTCAGAATTCTCTCAGCATTAACAGTACAGCTATAGCTGCTATTTATTGTTTGGCTTATTTGCCCCCTTGCCTTTCAATAAGAAAGTGCATTAGCCTACAATGTTTCACACGTCCATTGCTTTAGGGCTTTAGGGTCTATTATCTACCCTGAGTGTGAGTGTATGTGATTTAGTTAACCCAACTTCTCCCTCTTCGTGTGTGATTGACTAAGCCCTGGTCTGTCTCAGACCCACACGTCTTCATACACTCAAACCCAACAAATAATCTGCTCCAGCTCTGGCCTTCCTGACAGCTCTCCACCCCGGGCCTATAGCACGCTAGTGGAGCTGTCACACACAGTAATTTACCGGTGACAATCCATTCCCTAGAACAGGCCCCTTTTAGTGTATTAACACACATTAACACTTCCTACCACGTTGAGGCTGGCCTGGGCCGATGCCCCCACCTCACAGCAGTCCTCAGAACACTGATGGAAGAACCGAGAAAAAGCTGTTTATTGGTCAAAGCTATTGATCCGCATATTTTTTTATTGAGATGTTTTTTTGCTGTGTGTGTGTGTGTGTGTGTGTGTATGTGTGTGTGTGTGTGTTTGTGTGTGTGTGTGTGGGGGGAGTTCATGGTCGGAAGAGAGCGGTCATAGTTCTCTTCATTCATCAATGTAAAGAGTGTTTTCCCCTTGAAAGAGACGTAACTCAACCAGCACCTAAAATGATCAATAGCTCATAACTACAGTAAAAGGTGTTGACTTGAGAGCTATAGATATTCTATGTAGAACACTGAGGCGTGAGACTAGACTATCGTCTTTCTTTCTAGACAAGTGAAGTCAATTGCTTTCTTTTTAACCTGCACTCCACATACAGACCTTTTACTGAAACATTCTGTATAGGTTTAGCCCAAAGGTAGAGGGCGAAGAGGAGGATCTCTTTTTATACCCAATTAAGCTTGCCACAGGCGGTATGTGGTCCCTGTTGCCCCCTGTTGAAACGTGTTCTCCCCTGGTGCCCCATTAGAGTACTGAGAAGGCTTTGGAAGCAGGCGTCCCTCGCGGACAGACCTCCTGACCCAGAGAGAGGGAGAAGCACTCCGTCTCTCCACACCTAAATACACAGTGGAGAGAGAGAGAGAGAGAGAGAGGGTTAAGAGGGCATGCTTTGTTTATGTTGGCCGAGGGTGACGATGTTTGGAACAGAAAAGGTGATCAAGGTGAAGGATATCAGAGGTAAAACAGAAAAGATGGAGACAACTCAACTCAAGACCAGCTATTGCTGCCATTTTAGAATGGTTTCGATTAGGCTATTTCCTGTTCTAGCTGAATGAAAAAAAAAAAAACTCACTAACTGTAAGTCGCTCTGGATAAGAGCGTCTGCTAAATGACTTAAATGTAAATTAAACTTGAATTATGCAGTAGTGAATCAATACAGTCCTCAACATTGAGCGACCCATCTTCAGCCATAAAAAAAATGAAATCATGACAAATACTCCAGTGTACTGTAGTTTCCTTCATGCTTACGCAGCAGTGATTTTGCATCACTCATAAATTACTGTCCCCAGTCCTCCCACCCATCTGGGATAGCACAGCCCTGGCCTGGTGGCACACAGATTCAGCGATACCGCTACCCTAACCCATCTGTCCAGCCGGCTACTATGTGCCCACTCAGCTCACGCACACACACATGCACACACACACACACACTCACACACGCACACACGCACGCACGCACACACGCACGCACACACACACACACACACACACACACACACACACACACACACACACACACACACACACACACACACACACACACACACACACACACACACACACACACACACACACATATACACACACACACACAATGATAGATGAGGTGTGTTTGTCTTTGTGATTATCACAGTTAGGTCATTACACCAGCAGAAGTCCCCAGACCAGTCAAAAGACACACACAGACACACACAGTCCTTTTGTTCAGCTTAATCTTCTGTCCAGTTGAGTCTTAGGGGTAGTCCACTGCATCAGGTCACGACACCAAACTGGCTTGAAATGTATCTCATTTCTGTGTTTGTAATGAAGTCCTAAATGGCACTTGCTCCTTCACCTTTCCTCATTGCAGTACACCTGTCTGTGTTTCAGACAGCAAACCAACTTTGTTTTGGAAAGTCAGGGAATTTGAAACGTTTCATTCTACCCAGTGACATTTTCAGACTGAAGTGAAGTCTGGTGCTAAATGCCAAGTCGAGATGCGTAGCTATCAGAATTATACTTTGCCTTGTTTCATTCTTGCCTCAATGTATTTTTCTTCCTGGGTGAACTTGATTCTGGCCCTCTAAGTGATGAATGCTCATGGGGGCTTAGAGCCAACGCGCCACACTGATCCTTTTAATTTGAAGAGAAGCTGTAATTTATGGACAAACACACACAGGCTCCATCTCCGATAGGCTGTAGTCGTGGCTAGGAAACATCTACCTAATTACAGATGAGTGGGATTCCATCACAAATAATAAGGATATATCCTTGACATTAAACATGTCCATGCACTCTCATGCTGGTTTACATCATGATGGCATGCACTGTAGATTGATCCATACGTTCAATCTGATTCTTCAAATTGACACTGAGTAAAGAGTTTTAGATATGGATCCATCTACTAGAAGCAGAAAACCCTGGCTTTACAGTGATGGATATAATTATAAGAGAATTAAGCCATGACTGTCACGACCGTCTTGAAAGGGAGCAGACCAATGCGCAGCGTTGTGAGTGAACATGATGACTTTATTTATAAAAGCAACCACGAAAAAACAACAAAAGACGATACGTGAAGTTCTCTATGACACCGACTGAACATAGCACAAGGAAACAATAACCCACAAAACACAGGAGAAAACACACAGAATATATATGGCTCCCAATCAGAGATAACGAGCCGACAGCTGACACTCGTTACCTCCGATTGGGAGTCATATGACTAAACAAGCACAAAACCCAAACATAGAAATGAAACAACTAGATCCCCAACATAGAAATACACTCAAACAAACGAAAATGAACAACCCTGGCTCAAATATAAAAGTCCATGGAGCCAGAGTGTCACAGTACCCCCCCCTAAAGGTGCGAACTCCGGGCGCACCAACATCAGGACTAGGGGAGGGTCTGGGTGGGCGTCTGTCCACGGTGGCGGCTCTGGCCCCGGTCGTGATCCCCACCCCACCGCAGTCACAACCTGCTTCGGTAGCCTCCTCCCAATGACCACCCTCCAACTAACCCCACCTGGACTAAGGGGCAACACCGGACTAAGGGGCAGCATCGGCCTAAGGGGCAGCACCGGGATAAGGGGCAGCACCGGGATAAGGGGCAGCACCGGGACAAGGGGCAGCACCGGGCTAAGGGGCAGCACCGGACTAAGGGGCAGCACCGGACTACGGGGCAGTACCGGACTAAGGGGCAGTACCGGACTAAGGGGCAGTACCAGGCTAAGGGACAGCACCAGGATAAGGGACAGCACCAGGATAAGGAGCAACACCGAGCTAAGGGGCAGCACCTGACTAAATGGCGGATCCTGGCTGGCTGGCTCTGGCGGATCCTGGCTGGCTGGCGGATCCTGGCTGGACGGCTCTGGCGGATCCCGGCTGGACGGCTCTGGCGGATCCCGCTGGACGGCTCTGGCGGATCCCGGCTGGACGGCTCTGGCGGATCCTGGCTGGACGGCTCATGGCTGGCTGACGGATCTGGCTGCTCGTGGCTGGCTGACGGATCTGGCTGCTCGTGGCTGGCTGACGGATCTGGCTGCTCGCGGCTGGCTGACGGATCTGGCTGCTCATGGCTGGCTGACGGATCTGGCTGCTCATGGCCGACTGACGGATCTGGCTGATCCTGTCTGGCGGAAGGCTCTGGCTGATCCTGTCTGGCAGAAGGCTCTGGCTGATCCTGTCTGGCAGAAGGCTCTGGCTGATCCTGTCTGGCAGAAGGCTCTGGCTGATCCTGTCTGGCGGAAGGCTCTGGCTGATCCTGTCTGGCGGAAGGCTCTAGCGGCTCCGGTCTGGCGGACGGCTCTGATGGCTCATGGCAGACGGGCGGCTTTGCAGGCTTTGGGCAGACGGGCAGTTCAGGCCCCGTTGGGCAGACGGGCAGTTCAGACGGCGTTGGGCAGACGGACAGTTCAGGCCCCGTTGGGCAGACGGGCAGTTCAGACGGCGTTGGGCAGACGGACAGTTCAGGCCCCGTTGGGCAGACGGCAGACTCTGGCTGTCTGAGGCGCATCGTAGGCCTGGTGCGTGGTGCCGGAACAGGAGGTACCGGGCTGAGGACACGCATCTCAGGGCTAGTGCGGGGAGAAGCAACAGGGCATGCTGGACCCTGGGGACGCACCGTAGGCCTGATGCGTGGTGCCGGAACTGGAGGTACCGGGCTGAGGACACGCATCTCAGGGCTAGTGCGGAGAGAAGCAACAGGGCATGCTGGACCCTGGGGGACGCACCGTAGGCCTGATGCGTGGTGCCGGAACTGGAGGTACCGGGCTGAGGACACGCATCTCAGGGCTAGTGCGGAGAGAAGCAACAGGGCATGCTGGACCCTGGGGACGCACCGTAGGCCTGATGCGTGGTGCCGGAACTGGAGGTACCGGGCTGAGGACACGCATCTCAGGGCTAGTGCGGGAAGCAGGAACAGGACGCACAGGACTCGGGGAACACACAGGAGGCTTAGTGCGTGGTGTAGGCACTGGTGGTACTGGACTGGAGACAGGAGGTGGTGCCGGAAATACCGGACCGTGCAGGCGTACTGGCTCCCTTGAGCACTGAGCCTGACCAACCTTACCTGGTTGTATGCTCCCCGTCGCCTGACCAGTACAGGGAGGTGGAATAACCCGCACCGGGCTATGTAGGCGAACCGGGGACACCATGCGTAAGGCTGGTGCCATGTAAGCCGGCCCGAGGAGACGCACTGGTGACCGGATGCGTGGGGCCGGCCTCATGACATCTGGCTCAATGCTCAGTCTAGCCCGGCCGATACGTGGAGCCGGAATGTACCGAACCGGGCTATGCCTGCGTACAGGAGACACCATGCGCTCTACTGCGTAACACGGTGTCTGCCCGTACTCTCGCTCTCCACGGTCAGTCCAGGGAGTAGGCGCAGGTCTCCTACCTGACTTCGCCACACTCCCCTTCTAGCCCCCCCCAAGAAATTTTTGGGTAATACTCTCGGGCTTCCAGCCTTGCCTCCGTGCTGCCTCCTCATATCGCCGCCTCTCGGCTTTAGCTGCCTCCCGCTCTTCACGAGGACGGCGATATTCTCCCGGTTGATCCCAAGGCCCCTCACCATCCAGAATCTCCTCCCATGTCCATGAATCCTTTATGGGAGTCCATAAATCCTGTGTAGGTAGGTCCTGTTGCCGCTTGACACGCTGCTTGGTCTTTTGTGGTGGGTTTTTCTGTCACGATCGTCTGAAGAAGCGGACCAATACGCAGCGCGTGGAGTGAACATGATGACTTTATTTAATAAAGCAACCACAAAAACAACAAATGACGATAGTGAAGTCCTCTGTAACACTGACAGAAACATGGAACAAAAACCCACAAAAACAAGGTGAAACCACACAGTTTAAATATGGCTCCCAATCAGAGATAACGAGCCGACAGCTGTCACTCGTTACCTCCGATTGGGAGTCACATGAACACAAACAAGGAAGACAACCACCTAGACACCCCAACCAAACAGCACACAACAAAACGAACACACCCTATCCCCAACCTAACCCACACAACACCCAACAATACAAACACACCCTGGTTCAATAACAACGTCCCGGAACCAGAGCGTGACAATGACAGGCAACAGAGCAGTCATTTTACTGTACTGTGGAACTGTCTGGAACTGTAGAACTGGCTGGAACTGTAGAACTGGCTGGAACTGTAGAACTGGCTGGAACTGTAGAACTGTGGAAGTGACCAATTAGACCAAAATGAGTGTTCAGTCAGAGCTACTGCTGCTTTAACCCTCTGAAACATGTGATTTATGTGATATATGTGTTCTATGAGCCACTGGCACAAACAGCCTGTATGGCCATTCAGAACTAGCCTATGGACTAAACACAATGAATGACACACTTGTGTGTGTGTGTCTGTGTGTGTGTGTGTATGTGCGTGTGTATGTGCGTGTATGTGTGTGTATGTGTGTGTGCGTGCGTTTGTACCTGGACGTGTGTAAGAGAGAGTCACTTATTGCTCTATATTGCAGCAAAATTACATAAATAGGAGCAGTGATTGCTGCCCAGAGGTGTTGCTTCATCTTGCATTTGAGGCAAATCATTCTGTAATGATATTGGCTTACTGCGACCAAGGGAAGCGATGGTAGGTAATGAATGAGACGGGGGTAAAATCCGATAAGGCAGCGCCTAACCAAGTGGCTTTCTCGAATAACCCTCGGCTAGCCGACCCTGTCTCTCACTCCTTAGACCATTTTTCAAACCATAACAAGGCCGTTCATTTAGTTTGTCTGCGAGCAGAATTAGATTCTCGCTTGAGTGAGCGTGAAGCAAAATATAAAGATGTTCAACGCACCAAACACACAGCATTTACATCATTTAAACTTGGGGTTTGGACAGTAATAAAGAGTTATGATAAAACTGTCATTAGGCCGAGGACGGGAGCGGAGCTGTGGAAGATTAACATGCGGAGCAGAGCTCTCCATAGTACTGAAATGTCATGAGACTCCAAATAATGAGAGCAGCTTCGTTGTGGATAACCTACCTGTTTGGCCTTGCAATTTCTGGTGTGTGTGTGTGTGTGTGTGTGTGTGTGTGTGTGTGTGTGTGTGCGTGCGCGCGTGCGTGAGTGAGTGATTTCTGTGTGTGCGTGTACATTCTCATATTCTTCATATTATTATTATGTATTCTCAGAGGGTACGGTTAGGGTACAGTATTGTTTCCGGGGGTACAAAAATATCAAAACAGACATAATGTACCTTTAGAGGTACACATATAATCTTATATGGTACTATTCGATATCTTTTAGGGTACATGCGCGAATAATCTAGTATAATGATACATTTTTGTACCCAATATTTTGAATATAACGGTACAATCATCACAAACACTCAAAAATCACACCCTCGTTATCATATTTCCAAGCATGCTCCATTGCAGGTTGATTTTTATAATTATTTGTTTCAATATGTGTGTTTATGCATGCACATTGATTGCTTGATTGATTTATCTTATGCTACACAAAGATAAATAAGGTACACTATCGGCTCTTTTCAGGTACGAACTGCAAGGGTACAATTATGTACCTATAACTAAAGGTACAAAGGACGTACCTTACAGGCTACCACTACAGTGATACCCTGTAAGCCAGCGATATTAATTCTGCATCATTTAGACAGGTGATGCCCAACTTCCAACAACACGTCTCCTTTGCCACTGGGGGCGCTAAAGTCCTATGCCACTGTTACTCTACCCACAAGCAAGCATACAAGGCCTTCCCTTGTCCGCCATTCGGCAAATCAGATCATGACTCCGTACTCCTGCTTCCTGTTTACAAGCAGAAGCTCAAATGGGAAGTACCCATGACTCGCCCCACTGAGAAGTGGTCATCACAATCAGAGATTATGTTACAGGACTGCTTTGCTAGCACTGATTGTAATATGTTCAGAGACTCCACCGATAACACCGACGAGCTAACCACTTCTGTCACCGGCTTCATAAGGAAATGTACTGTTGACGTTGTCCCCACAGTGGAGGTTCGCTGCTTCCCTAATCAAAAGCCCTGGATTAACACCAAGGTTGGCGCTAAACTAAAGGACAGGGCTACTGCACACAGGGCTATCCCAGACAACCCAGAGGCTACGGCTACAAGTAGTCCCACTACAACCATCGCAGAGTCATCAAACGAGCAAAAGGACAATATAGGAATAAGGTGGAATCATATTACACAGGCTCCGACGCCTGCCGCATGTGGCAGGGGCTACAGTCCATTACGGATTACAAAGGAAGACCCAGCCATGATCTGCCCAACAATGCCTCTCTTCCAGACAAACTCAATGCATTTTATGCAGGCTTCGACAATAACAACACCGTACCGTGCGTGAAGGCCCCCACCAACCCAGAGGACTGGGTGATCTGTTCTCCGAGGCCGATGTGAGTAAGGTCTTTCATCAGGTCAACACTTGCAAGACCGCGGGGTATTCCAGGGCGCGTTCCCAGAGCACGTGCAGATCAACTGGCATGCATATTCACAGTAATTTTCAACCTCTCCTTGTCCCAGTCTGTAATCCCCACATGTTTTAAGATGACCACCATAATTCCTGTTCCCAAGAACTCTAATGCTTTATGCCACAATGACTACCGCCCTGCAGGACTTATATCTGTAATCATGAAATGCTTTGAAAGGCTAGTTATGGTACACATCAACTCCATCATCCCAGACACCCTAAACCCACTCCAATTTGCATACCGCCCCAACAGATCCATAGATGACACAATCTCAATTGCACTCCACACTGCCCTTTCCCACCTGGACAAGAGGAACACCTACGTGAGAATGCTGTTCATTGACTACAGCTCAGCATTCAACACCATTGTACCCTCCAAGATCATCACCAAGCTTAGGACCCTGGGACTAAACACTTTCCTCTGCAACTGGATCCTGGACTTCCTGATGGGCCGACCCCAGGTGGTGGGGGTAGGCAACATCACCTCCGCCACGCTGACCCTCAACACGGCGGCCCCAAAGGGGTGTGTGCTTAGTCCTCTCCTGTAATCCCTGTTCACCCACGACTGCGTGGCCACTCCAACACCATCATCAAGTTTGCTGATGACACGACGGTGGTAGGCCTGATCACCGACGACGATGAGACAGCCTACAGGGTGAAGGGCAGTGTCCTGGCAGTGTGGTGCCAGGACAACAACCTCTCCCTAAATGTCAGTAAGTCCAAGGTGCTGATCGTGGACTACGGGAAACAGGGGGGCGAGCACGCCCCCATCCACATCAACAGGGCTGCAGTGGAGTGGGTTGAGAGCTTCAAGTTCCTCTGTGTCCAAATCCGTAAGGACTTAAAATGGTCCGTTCACACGTGCACAGTCGTGAAGAAGGCACGACAGTACCTCTTCCACCTCATGAGGTTGAAAAGGTTTAGCATAGGCCCTAAAATCCTCAAAAAGTTATACAGCTGCTCTATTGAAAGAATATTGACTGGCTGCATCACTGCTTGGTATAGCAACAGCACCGCCCTTGATCACATGGCGCTACAGAGAGTGGTGTAGACAGCTCAGTACATCACTGGGGCCGAACTCCCTGCCATCCAGGACCTCTATATCAGGTAGTATGAAAGGAAGGCCCGGAACATCATAAAAAACTCATGCCACCCCAGCCATAGACTGTTCTCTCTGCTTCCGCATGGCAAGCGGTACTGATGCATCAAGTCTGACACCAACAGGCTCCTGAACAGCTTCTATCCCCAAGCCATAAGACTGCTACATAGCTAACAGAATGGCTACACAGACTATCAGAGTTGACCCTTGTATTTTATTTTTCTATGCACACTCACAGGACTCTACACACTCACGCACCCGACATTCCAAAACACACATCAAATGCACACATTCATACTGACTCTACACACACACACACACCCACATACAATTATATTTTACGCTGATGCCTATTCACCTTACCCCTATACATATCAACCCCTATCACTCCAGTATCCCTGCACATTGTAAATATGGTACTGGAACTGACTCTGTGTATAGTATGCTTACTTACTTTCTCGTGTTCTTCTTTTATTTATTTTTATTCTACCTTATGTTATTTTTAGTGCTACATTGATATTGACTGTACTTGTGCATGTAACATTAAAAACTTGAAACCCCTTTAAGAACAAATCTAAACCTTTATTTCTGAGAGTGTAGTGTGGGCATGCACTTGTCTCTGCAATTGTCTCTGCGTCTAATGCTTTTATACATGTGCCTATTTATACACAGCTACATATCTCTTGTATATGTTTACCTTTAAGTGGCTAATTTTCTCAACCAAGGTCACATTCTGTGCTGAAGAAGATGATTCTGGAGAGAACATGAATCAGAGGAAGTAAAGGTATTTCTGTCTACACTGTACAAACCTCCGGCCATTAGCTCAAGACATAATGACTGTAGTAGCTCATAGTGCTCTCAGCCTCAGGTTAGGAATAACTGCTGGAGGTACAGTACATGTTGTCTGCAGTCAACTGAAGCATCTCTCTACCCCTTAGGGTATAACGAGAGTGTAGCCTGTGAGTATACACTGAGTATACCAAACATTACCTACATGTACATGTTACCTCAATTACCTCGACTAACCTGTGGCCCCGCACATTGACTCTGTACCGGTACCCACTGTATATAGCCTTGCTACTGTTATTTTACTGCTGCTCTTTAATTATTATATATTTTTTTTATTGTATTTAATTTTTTCTTATCAATTTTTTTGATTTGACATTAAGAATATTTTCCTAATATTGAGTTGTGTCAAGTTGGATGGATGTCCTTTGGACGGTGGACCATTCTTGATAAACACAGGAAACTGTTGAGTGTGAAAAACCCAGCAGTGTTGCAGTTCTTGACACACTCAAACCCGGTGCGCCTGGCACCTACTACCATACCTCGTTCAAAGGCACTTACATCTTTTTTCTTCCCCATTCAACCTCTGAATGGCACACATACACAATCCATGTCTCCAGCAGGTATATCTCACTGGTCATCCCCAAAGCCAACACCTCCTTTGGCCGCCATTCCTTCCAGTTCTCTGCTGCCAATGACTGGAACGAACTGCAAAAATCTCTGAAGCTGGAGACTCTTATCTCCCTCACTAACTTTAAGCGTCAGTTGTCAGAGCAGCTTACCGATCACTGCACCTGTACACAGCCTTTCTGAAATTAGCCCACTCGACTACCTCATCCCCATATTGTTATTTATTTTGCTAATTTGCACCCCAGTATCTGTATTTGCACATCATCTTTTGCACATCTATCATTCCAGTGTTAATACGAAATTGTAACTATTTTGCACTATGGCCTATTTATTGCCTTACCTCCATAACTTACTACATTTCGCACACACTGTATATATATTTTCTGTTGTATTTTTGACTTTATGTTTTGTTTACCCCATATGTAACTCTGTGTTGTTGTTTTTATCGCACTGCTTTGCTTTATCTTGGCCAGGTCGCAGTTGTGAATGAGAACTTGTTCTCAACTGGCTTACCTGGTTAAATAAAGGTTAAATAAAAAAGAAATGTCTTAATTGTCTCATGGCTTAAAAATCCTTCTTTAACTGTCTCCTCCCCTTCATCTACTTCAGTGGTCACCAACCGGTCGATCTTCAAGGCATTCCTAGTAGATTACCAAACATTTCTGTAGAAAAGCCATCGATACAGGCACAGAGTTGTCTTTGACAAAGGCTTGCGCTCCTTTCTATGTTGTGTGTGTGTTGTGCTGTTGGTGGCACTTGATCCAGAAGCCCTGTGTAACGGGTAGACAAAGTGTTCCCATTTTAAACCATTTCATTTGTCTGAAAAGACTAAATCCGCCTACCCAGCAGACCGGGAGATCTGTGGCTGAACAATTGTTCTTTGATTTTCTCTTAACAACCTGGCGGTCAACCGTCCTAAGTATTCAGCTGAACGTCCAACTATTTGCTTTTCTGTTCAACAATGCAAAATATCTACCAAATGGGACGATAATGGGCATAAAAGTCAAACAAATCAAACCAGCACATCTAATGGCATAACAAGGTAATGTACCATACATCACTGGCAATGGCCTTAAACAGAGCATTTGATGTACATTCAAGTACACTGTATTCTCCGGGAGACAGGAGCCAGCACAGCGTTTGACAGGGGAGGGGATTAAGAAGATGGCTATGGGACATATTGGTGTGTTGTGACTTTTTATGTCACTATCACATTGTAGTCAGTAGCTTAGTGGGCTTCTCTATTATAGTTTGACAGGCTTTGACCTTAACATAACATATTCAATATGAAAAGGGTGGTTCAGATATTTAATGTATTTTTGCTATTTGTGAGTTTCCAGCTTGATTTATTCTCCTTTTAAGACATACCTGGAGAAAATAAATGTTCAGGAGTGAGATTGCTCTCTCGGCTGTAGATTACCTCTGTCAATGTACCTACAGTATCTTCTGCTTGTGGGTGCAACCTGGCTGTTTGCAGAGGCTGAAAGAAGTGTGTTTCGTGTAACTACACATCCATCCCACTCCTTGCGTGAGCAAGCGCACGCACGCGCGCGCACACGCATGCATGCACGCACACACACACGCACGCGCACACACACACACACACACACACACACACACACACACACACACAGTCCCCATCTCCCTTCATACCCTTCACATCCACAGTGTTCCCTGACCAGTAAAACATATCGTTTCTCATTGAGGGCCAATAGCTGTGAAGACTCTCTCTCTGTGGTGTGGCTCTGTGGAGAGGCTGAGGCTGGGATAGAGTGAGAGGAAGTATGTCACTACCACCAAGGGAATGGGGCGGCGCGGAGTGGCACCACAGCACAACTAAACTAAGATGAATCTCCACCACTTCCTGGGCCTGACCTGTTTAGTAATCAACCATATCCGTGAAGGAAGGACTATACAATGTTCTTTACTTCCATAACCTTGTTCATAAAGCTAAACACAATGACTTTAGGATATGAATGATCTTCCTGGAAGGTATAACGGTGATATTGCCTGTGCCGTAACAAACACACTGTCTCCTCTGACAGTGCTAATGCCCAGGCCCAAATAGAGCATGCTCAGAGGTTTTTGTTCTGACACTGTTTAACCAGAGTGGCGCTATAGCATCGAAACAGTGTCCCACAGTGAAATGAAACATGGAGCATCTAATTGTGCCAAGCAATAAGACATCTCTCTTGACACAAGGCGTTATTGAAAAAAGCTGGGGGGCCTTTTGTCAATTTCAAGACAAAGTGAAGATGGCAGTTGCACAGGATCCATATTTAATAGTGGCAAACGGAGCAAACACAATTGAAAAATCAATATATCACCTCTCTCTAAACTACTGCCTTCCTCTGTCCTTTGTCTGCTTCTCTGAAAGGGAACTAGTACATCCTACATGTTGTAAACCGTGGTGTAGATAACAATGGTTTCCTTATGACTTGAAGACAAAACTGCCCTTATCCTTTATAGTGTGGCTGTGTGAGGCTACCGTACAGACTAAATCAATGGATGTGAATAGCGTTAACAATGACATCATAGTCAGAGAAAGAGAAGAGAGATAGATTAAACATGGTGGAGCTGATGTTATGATGCAGAACAGGTGATGATGTGGTCTCAGTGTGTGTATGAATGTCATCTCTAAGCCACTGCGTCTCACGGTAATGACAACACAGGGGTAGGGCTGTTGCGGTGACCGTATCACCGCCACACCGGCGGTCACAAGTCATTCAGGCAGTCAAATTCCAAGTGACCGTTTAGTCATGGTAATTAGGCTTCTCCAAGCTCTGATGCTGCGATGGTCATTAGCAGCCTACCAAACTTGCTAACAGCCTGGTACTCAGCACTCTATTCTCCCTCTAATCACTCTGACATCAATGCAAATGTTTTCTAAAATCGAATCAAACACTTCATGAGAGCCCATGAGCTCATGTTGCTCAACATTTCTATAGGCTATGCATCCTGGGGGGGGAGCCAGTGACAGGAGGGGGTCAAACTGTAGAACCCAGTTCCTACATTTGAATATAAAAATGGATTTTATCAAACAAAACTATGCTACATTTTATCTCTGGGACCCGCAGGATGACAAATCAGAGCAAGATTACTGAATGTAAGTACATTATCTACCTTCAGAGGTGAATGTATCAACCCAGTTGCCGTGGTTTGTCATTGTGCACTATCCTCAAACAATAGCATGGTATTTTTTAGCTGTAATAGCTACTGTAAATTCGACACTGCAGTTAGATTAACAAGAATTTAATCTTTCTGCCCATATAAGACATGTCTATGTCCCGGAAAGTTGGCTGTTGTTTACAACACCATTCTAGTCACATATCTCATATCCCGGTATAGGGACGCCAATCTTGTAGAGGTTAATAACTCTAAATTAAGCATATAGGAGTACCTATTTCTTTGTTAACCGCTCAACACATAATAGCTGCATGTGTACACTCCCTCAAATCATTTAGAGAAAATATCCTTTCTATTTTATTCAGCTTTGTTCAATTGTATTCTTCATACTATAAAATAATGACACGGAATTCTAAGCAAATCTTGTCTGCTAAATGAACTGTAGCCCAAAGCCATTTGGCATAGCCAGATCAGGACCTAACATAAGGACAACTCAGTATGCTATTCTGTTCTTCTGAAATAGACTACATTTTCTTCATAGTATACTTCTTTAGACCTGTCTAAAATAAATAATGGATTTATTGTGAAGGTGTAGGCTGTATTACATGGATTTATTTGACTTTTTAAAATGTGGTGGCGGTCTCCTCTGATAACCCAGTGAAGTGACAAGCAGCTTGCTCAGCAGGTGGGAGTCGACTGCCGTCAGACGGGGTGGAGCAGACGGCTGTGGCTGCTGATGAAAGACTCTTAGAAAAAATGATTATTTGGCTGTCCCCATAGAATAACCCTTTTTGGTTCGAGGTAGAACTCTTTTGGGTTCCATGTAGAACCCTCTGTGGTAACGGGTTCAACGTGGAACTCAAAAGGGTTCTACCTGGAAACAAAAAGGGTTCTTCAAAGGTTTCTCCTATGGGGACAGCCAAAGAAACCTTTCAGTTATTTTTTTTTAAAGAGTGGAGGTAATATATCCTCTCTATACCCCAGCCTCTCACCCCACAACACCTAAACTACAGTGACAGCTACTCTCTCCCCACACTCAGGCTTTGTATTGTGTCTGTATTGTGAATTTCATTACCGTGTGTTGGTGTGTGTGCATAAACGTGTGCCTGCCTGCCTGTGTGTGTATATGGTAGACAATACATATTTGCTTGCGTCGATAAAGTGTGCTCGAGTATCAAATCGAATCAAATGTATTTAAAAAGCCCTTTTTACATCAGCAGATGTCACAAACTGCTATACAGGAACCCAGCCTAAAACCTCAAACAGCAAGCAATGCAGATGTAGAAGCACTTTGTATGTCTGTATATATATGCCACTCCTGAGTGGCGCAGTGGTCTAAGGCACTGCATCGCAGTGCTAACTGTGCCACTAGAGATCCTGGTTCGATCCAGGCTCTGTCGCAGCCGGCCGCGACCGGGAGACTCATGGGCGGCGCACAATTGGCCCAGCGTCGTCCAGGGTAGGGGAGGGAATGGCCGGCAGGGATGTAGCTCAGTTGATAGAGCATGGCGTTTGCAACGCCAGGGTTGTGGGTTCGATTCCCACGGGGGGCCAGTATAAAATAAATAAATATATGTATTCACAAACTGTAAGTCGCTCTGGATAAGAGTGTCTGCTAAATGACTAAAATGTAAATGTAAATATGTCATATATGTCACCCTGTACACACAGATTGACCTCTACAAACAGCACAACTACAAAATGAGTAGAATGTAGATGAGAAAGAAACCAGATGACCTGTTAGAGTTCATATGCCCACCTCTGTCCTCCCTTACTTCATACCTATCCATAGCCTTTGGTCAGACCCTCCTCTGATATCTGGGGGGGGGTTGGGAGTGAGAGCTCTGTGTGTTTGTGTAGACTTTAGCAGCAGAGGATACCATTCCAAACACAGCGGTGGAGATGATTGACTCATGAAGTCTTTCAGTGATGTATAAAAATGTGCCTCTGATGCGTGCTCAGTCATACAGCAAAGCTGGTTGAACCAAGTTCACCGCAGCCCGACGATGTGCCCCCCCACCACCAAACCCCCACCAACCAAAACCATCAGTCTGTGAATACCCTTCCCAGCCCTCCCTTTACCCTCATCCTCCACCGCCCTGGCACACACACACTCATTGGTATGCATTGCAATTCAATCAGATCCTTAATTACATCTTAACACGGGTTCATACCAGCTGGCTTAATTCCCCTGCTTCTGATTAAAGGGATTAGAAAAATCAAATTGAACAGTGGAAAGAGGAGACTATAAGAGGAGACTGACTGGCATGTCTTCTGTACCTGTCTGGTCAGCCATCACCTCGTCTGGCTCCCTCTCTCTCTCTCTCTCTCTCTCTCTCTTTCCCTGTAGTCCTTTAAACAAGGCAGTGACAAGATGAGCATGCTGCTGCTGGGCTCTCTGCTCACAGCAGGCTGGCCCAATTATGAGAGAGGAGAATTAATACCTTTTCTCCTGGGTTCAGGTGTGATTGCTTCTGATACAGATACTGACTTGGATAGGTATTATGACAGATCTATTCAATTTTTTTATTTTAACAGACATGTTAACAGCTGCTATTGGTCTAGAGCAGAGGGTCAAACATATGACCCCCAATCCGGCCCGCGGGTGGTTTGAGTAAAAAAAAAAAAAAAAACTCTATAAACTTTAAAATGACTAAAACCATATCTAAACTGTGTAGAAATGATAATGGACCTATATTCATACAGTTTCTTTACTGTCCAGCTCATTAATAATCACTAGACAGTCAGGGAGCATCGTAACCAATTTTCAATGCGGCCCTCCGGATCTCGTTGAAGACCGAATGCGGGCCCCGGAGCAAAATGAGTTCGACACCCCTGGTATAGAGAAATTGTGAGTGTTTGTGTGGGCACTAAAGTATTTTGTATCCATAGTGCATATTTCTTGTTGGACGCTTGACCCATTCTCTGTGGTCCCCATCATGTTTCCCTGTCTCCTGTCCCTGTTATCCTCAGCAGCCTTACCTCATGGTGTCCCTATGTGGTGCCAGATGAATAGCCTGCAGAAGGAGAGGGGATAGGATGCTTCAGGGTGATTTCTAATGGGGCCAAGGAAGCCCACTACCCAAGCTGCCTGTATCCAGGCTGTGGAGGACAATGGGTCCATTAATCACAGAGCTGCCATCATCAGCATATGATTATGCTCCTCATGTAGCTGACCAACTCCTGACTGCTGCCAATGAATTATGACATCATATTCCCCATTTTTCCTTTCTTTCTTCTTCTTCTTCCTTTAAAAATAACTTGCAGCCAGTTGACTTTTCAACTTAATCAGCTGGTCTGCTGAAGCTGAACTAAGTCTTTCCCATTAGAAGATCTTGTTCTCCATTGGGCTGTTTATTTTAGGCAATTAAAAGTGATTCTACTGACACTTTGTGTGCATCAGAGAGCTTAAAACCTTATTATTACAAGGGTATAGAGAGATACATTGGGAGATGGGGGGTGTTAACATTATGTATTCTGGTGCATAAGCATTATGTATTCACGTGTATTTAGTCTGACCAATTAGCAGACGCTTCCACAGGCAGACATTTTGCTATCATTTGGAACGAAACTGCATCAATCATTAACATTTTGTTTCTGATTTAAAGACGCCAGTAATTAATCCCTCTGAAACTGCATGGCCAGTCTGACTTGTGGTGGCCTACACATACACAGATAACTGCCAGAATAAAGGAAACACCAACATAGTGTCTTAACAGGGTGTTCGGCCACAAG